>NW_015388129.1:0-1763 GCF_001527695.2 Protobothrops mucrosquamatus
TGTCATCAAAGGTGTTTTTTCAAAAGGCAACTGGACTTTGTTTTTCCTTGAAGACCTTTCGCTTCTCATCCCAAGCACCTTCCTCAGTTCTGACTGGTGAAGGATCGTCCCATTCAGTCAGAACCGAGGAAGCTGCTTGGATGAGAAGTAATAATAATAATAATAATAATAATAATAATAATAATAATAATAATAATAAAGTTGGAAGGGACCTTGGAGGTCATCTAGTCCAACCCCCTGCTCAGGCAGGAAACCCTATACCATTTCGGACAAATGGCTGCCCAGTCTCTTCTTAAAAACCTCCAGTGTTGGAGCGTTCACCGCTTCTGGAGGCAGGTTGTTCCATTGGTTAATTGTTCTAACTGTCAGGAAGTTTCTCCTTAGTTCTAGGTTGCTTCTCTCCTTGATCAGTTTCCACCTGTTGCTTCTTCTCCTGCCTTCAGGCGCTTTGGAGAATAGCTTGACTCCCTCTTCTTTGGGGCAGTCCCTGAGATATTGGAAGACTGCTATCATGTCCCCCCTCGTCCTTCTCTTCGTTAAACTAGACATACCCAATTCCAGCAACCATTCCTTATATGTTTTAGCCTCCAGTCCCCTAATCATCTCTGTTGCTCTTCTCTGCACTCTTTCTAGAGTCTCAGCATCTTTTTTACATCGTGGTGACCAAAACTGGATGCAGGATTCCCAAGTGTGGCCTTCAAGGAAAAAAAAACTTTGGGACATAACGTGTGCCCAGAAGCCCCCAAGTCGCCCCGTCCCCGTTATTTCCTCTTAACTATCCGAAGAAAACGAGGGAAATCTTGCAACGTGTCAGTAGCGACCCATACGAATTCTACCCGGTGCAGTTGGAACTATATAGTATGGGAGGGAGGGATGGGACTGCAATACACCGTCTTTAAATCCCGTTCTCCTTCTCCCGAGAGTCCAACTTCGCAGCGGCGGTGGCAAAGTTGAGAAAAGTTTCTTCGCGTAAAAAAAAAAAAAAAAGCCCGTAGAGCTGGCGCGCCTTTTGCCCTTTCCCAAAGCCCCGCCGGGCGGAGATCGCCGACGGAGCGGAACCCTAAGTCCCAACCTACCTTCTTGTGACTTCCTTGGCTCCTCTCCAAACCGAGTCGGCGACGGCCGCCCTCCCGGATCCGCTTCGATCCCTTGAGATCTCCAGAGGCGGCAGTTCAAAGATCCTCTCTTCCCCCCCCCTTCCTCGATTCTGGAATCGAGAAGAACAGAAGGGGGTTCGTTGGTACCCTGAAAAGCTGGAATCCTAGGATTATTCCCACCGGGACCTGGCTGGAGAGCAAACGCGGCGCTTACTTCCGAGTGGATCTCCAAATACAGCTGCACGGTCGATCCCTGCTTTTGTGTGTGTGTGTGTGTGTGTGTGTTTGTTTGTGTGTGTGTGTGGGTGTGGGTTCCCTTCGGATTGGCGATCCCCGCGAGCTGCGCGGCTGAGAAAGAGCCTCGACTCGGATTAAGAGCGAAGAACGGGAGAAAGTCTCTTCGGAACGCACGAGCTCGCCAACATTCCATGCCCCCCCCTTTGATGTCGGGGGCCGACCAATCGGCGCGGCGCCTGGGAAGCAGGACCATCCGGTTCTGGAACGCTCAGCCTCGGCGTTCCACGCTCAGCCACGCCCCTGACCGGGAGGGGGGGGGGGAAGGACAATCGTGAAAGAAAAGGGAAGAACCAGTCAGGAACCAATCAGAAGGAGCACAATCGGAGCCTGGTGATTTATTTTTTTTGATTATTTTTTTTTTTGGGGGGG
>NW_015388129.1:4154-8189 GCF_001527695.2 Protobothrops mucrosquamatus
TTAAATATTAGAACTGGAAAAAATATTGCAAGGAACAAAGCGTTATGAAAATGGTAAGTTAATTTAAAAAGTTGTTAACGGTGCTCACCGTGATAGGTGCAATCCTCACGGGAGTACATAGAAAAATTGCATTGATTAAAAGTTGAGGGAAGGTTAGGCTTGTGATTAAGAGACTGTCAAAATCATGTGGCATAAACAGGTAGTGACACAACCGTGTCACTAACTGAACAACTGCAGGGATTCACTTAAAAATGGTGGCAAGATGTTAAGATGGGGCAAAATTCACTTAACAATTATGTCACTTAGCAACAGAAATTTTGGGCCCGATTGTGGTCATAATTCAAGGACCGCCTGTATAGGAAATCCTCAATTCTCCTCAAGCTAACCCCGTGACTGAACGATGTATCCTTCTTTTCCTGTCCTTTGGGTGCCCAGCAGCGAGCAGATTATGGGAAATGCTTTCCCGTTTAACCCTAAGCGAGAAAGAATTGGGCCTGTGGTTCCCGCAGATTTGCATTTCGGCGCACTCCACGCGGCAGCGGTTTTTATGGAACCCTGGGAGAAAAAAGAGGGGGGCAACTGCTGGAGAATTTGTTTTTAATTAAGCCATAAGGCTTGATGGGCTATCCCCGCCACGCAGTAAAATCACCCCTAGCGAAGGTTAGGAAAGGCATTTGGTTCCGATGAGCGGCTTCAAATCACCCCCAGATTGTGATGCGATGATGGCTCCCTGGAGCTAAGATCGCTTTTCTTAGATTTGTCTTATTGCTTATTGCACGCAAGGAAGAACGGCAAGAAGCAAAGTATCTTTGAGGGTCGAGGAAAAAGGAAAGCAGTAGCTGAGGCCAGGGGCACAGGTGGGCAGGATTTTTTTTAAGAAATAATTTTAATTAAAAAAACAACAACCGGGAGGGGAGAGCGATAGGCACAGGTCAAAGGAACAGCTTCCAAATTCTTTTCTCCTTCCAAGGAGGGGGAGAGTCAGGGCTGGATGGCTGCCTATTTAGCTGGGGAGGGGGAGTCAAAAATAAACCGAGGTCCTAAAATCAGGCACAACTTGCTTAATGATTGTATTGCTTAGTGTCAGAAATTGTCAAGGACCAGCTGTAGATCCACCCTCAGAAAGTCATCTCCTTATTTTGGATCTGGATCTCCGTCTTTAATGCTCCCACCCATTAGTTCTTGTCCTACCCTTGAGAACTAGAGAGGATAAATCCGTACTTTCTTTCTGGTGGCAGCTCTTCAAGTCTAATGGAATTGGGGTATGCCTAGTTTAATGAAGAGAAGGACGAGCGGAGACATGATAGCAGCCTTCCAATCTCTCAGGGGCTGCCCCAAAGAAGAGGGAGTCAAGCTATTCTCCAAAGCGCCTGAAGGCAGGACGAGAAGCAACGGATGGAAACTAATCAAGGAGAGAAGCAACCTAGAACTAAGGAGAAACTTCCTGACAGTGAGAACAATTAACCAGTGGAACAACCTGCCTTCAGAAGCTGTGAATGCTCCAACACTGGAAGTTTTTAAGAAGAGACTGGACAGCCATTTGTCTGAAATGGTATAGGGTTTCCTGCCTGGGCAGGGGGTTGGACTCGATGACCTCCAAGGTCCCTTCCAACTTTATTATTATTATTAACCTTCCTTTCTTTAGGCTAACTGCGCCCAGTTTCTTTAACCGCTCTTCATGACATTTAGCCTCCAAGCTAGACTTTCTCAATCTTGGCAGCTTTTAAGATGCATGGACTGCTGGCTGGAGAATTCAGAAAGTTGAAGTCCAACCATCTTAAAAGTTGCCAATGCTGAGAAAACATTACTTCTAAGCTTTTCGTTGTCCTGACTACTCCCTTTCTTATCTCTAGAGTATTTGGCATGCATAAACTGAATTCTGGGTGCTTACAAGACCTGGGACTTTCCATTTGGCCAGAGCTAGGCAGAATGAAAGATGCAGACTTTAAAACAGGGGTAGTCAACCTTGGCTCTTTTATGACTCGTGGACTTCATCTCCCAGAACTCCTGAGCCAGCTATGCTGGCTCAGGAATTCTGGGAGTTGAAGTCCACAAGTCATAAAAGAGCCAAGGTTGACTACCCCTGCTTTAAAAGAACATTTTTATTTCAAAGGTTTCGCCGTGTGAAATGAGCCTGTTCCTTTGAGAGATTCCAGGAGACGTGGCCCGCAACACGTCTCTCTCTCTCTCTCTCTCCCTCTTTTTTTTTTAATCATCCCAAGTTCTTCTAGGATTATTTGGGTGACTTGTTTAATTATATGTAAAATTGCCTTATAATATCATTCTGGAACTGGCAGAGGAGTTTTAGAGGATGTATGGAGGTGACTTGGCAGGTATGCTCTGCCCCCTTGTGGGAGGAATGAGAACACCCAGGAAGGAGTTTTCCGAAAATTATTAGGCAGGAGATGGGAAAATCTTAAAAGACGGTTTTATTATTGGAATCTGAGGTTTGGGGACAATATAAGTCAACTGAGGTCTGTATCAGTAATAAAGCTCTCTCAAGCTTCTTCCGTTATATATTCAAGATGGACAGTATTTAATATTTATTGTTATGTATATATAGGGGGGTATGGGTCTATACATATATTTGTATATAGTATGTTTAGGTGTGTGTCATGTATGTGTTTCACTTTGAGAGCGGGCAACTAAATTTCATTTTTGACGTGTGCCGTTGTGCCCACGGTAAAAAAAAATGACAATAAAAGTGATCTTATCTTATCTTATCTTAAATGCTGTATGCTGCATACACCTTGATCAAGCTTCATTCTTATTCCTAATAATGTAGGGGGTGTTTTTGCTAAAAAATAAATAAATAAATGAAGCAACTGGACTGGGCTATGCAACAGGAATGCTTCTTGTTTTGTGGGTTAGATTCTGCATGGCGCAGAGTACTGAAATACGAACGACATAAGTAGTTCTTGACTTACGACTGGTCGCTTATAGGCCGCTTGAGATTACGGTGGATCTTGTTGGGAGTACTTATGCCCTGGTTCCAAAGTTTTGAGGGTGACAGGACAGCATGTCAGGCACTGGGCAACTGGCCTGCATTTATGGCTGTTCGTAATGTCCCACAGTCACGTGATTTTGATGGTTCTTTGATTGGCAGTTCAGCCAAACAAGCTGATAGTAAACAACAGCCCCAATCGAACAGTCCACTCTCACCAATACTGACAGGGCAAGCCACTTGTATATAAACAAACCTCACTCCCTTTTAGCACTGATGATGTTACCTAGTTTGGTAAGGAAACATCTGCAAGTAAACAACGAAGCTCGGAGAGAGCCCACAGTTCAACCCTGTGCTACAAATATTCTCTTCTACGGTTGCCGTGATCTGCCTTATCAAATCCACTTGGCAGGAGGTTGAAATTGACCATCCCTGATCTCTTCTCCCTCCTGGGGCTGATGGACCAGCTTTGTTTTCAAAATTCCTACATTCTTATTGACAAAAATAAAATAAAAAAAATAAAATAATAATAATAATAATAATTTAATTTGTACCCCGCCCTTCTCCTCATAGGACTCAGGGCGGCTAACAGCCTCATAAAAACCACAATACAATAATACAATAATATCTATATTAAAAACCGAATTAATAGGAAATATTTAAGAAGGCCAATCATTAAAATTACCCTTAAAAAACCCCGCTAAAATTCCCTAGGCCAGACCCGCTTGTTGAAAAAGCCATGTCTTTAGGGCGCGGCGGAAGGAGGGGAGATCCTTCGGTTGATTAGCAAAGGAAAAATACTAGTTCTCTCCAACCTGGTATATAACCTATATATATCAAGAAGAGATAAGTATATATAGGCTGTGTGGTTTTTGTTTTCTTTTCTTTTATACGCCTTTTTCGCCGAGCCCTGAAAACCCATCTATTTCGTGCGGCCGGCCTGGCGTAGTCTTAATTAGGTTTTAGTATAGGTTTTTATATGGGGTATTTTAGAGCAGGCCTTTATTTATTTAATTTGATTTTAGAATAGATATTTATTGTGATTTTTATTATCGCCTGTTCACCGCCCTGAGTCCCGTAAGGGAGATAGG
>NW_015388129.1:8855-81090 GCF_001527695.2 Protobothrops mucrosquamatus
TGCGGCCGGCCTGGCGTAGTCTTAATTAGGTTTTAGTATAGGTTTTTATATGGGGTATTTTAGAGCAGGCCTTTATTTATTTAATTTGATTTTAGAATAGATATTTATTGTGATTTTTATTATCGCCTGTTCACCGCCCTGAGTCCCGTAAGGGAGATAGGGCGGTATACAAATCTAAATAAACATAAACATAAACAAACGTGTCTCCTGCGTTCCTCTCCTCTTTTGGTGGTTCACTTTGCTCCTCGCTGTTCTATTAAATATGTTCGGCTCGAGCATTTCTCGCAGATTCAGCCTGCTGAAAGCTTCCATTTGCCAAACGCGGCTTCCCCCTCATTAGCGCAGGGCTGCAATCAAGCTCTTAATTCCTGGAATAAAATACCGCGGAATATGTTATTGGGACTGTTAAACCTTCCATCTGCATTATCTAGGATGGCTCCTTACCTTTTATTCAATGGGTAACCACCATGCCAGCTTCCCTATAAAACCGCCTCAGATGGCTACTGTGGCAGCGGGTAGATGCTCCTCTGAGTAAAATAATGCTCCGTGAGAGAGGCATAACGATCATTTACATTAATTAGGCAGGCACCTAATGGAGTGTTCAAAAGCAGCGACGGCAATGGAATTCTCCTGCAAAGGGTTCCAGCTCTCCGGCTTGAATGTTCCAAGGGCATCATTTTTTTTGAAATAAGCCAGCGGACAGCCAACACGACTAGCCAGGCAAGCAATAAGGAAGCGACGGAAAGAGGACCCTTGTTCTCTCCTGCTTTACCGGATGGGAGCCTGTCGTGGTCTCTCTCTAGAGGCCGTGGGATGGATCGGAATGAATTCCCTTCCAATTCCCACCCTCCTCCAAGTCCAGCCTTCTTACGATGAATTTCTGTAGAAGATTCTCAGTCATCCAGGTCATGGTTGCCACAAAGGTGCTTTTTCAAAAGGCCACCGAGCTTCGTTTTTTCTTTGAAGACATTTTGCTTCTCACCCAAGAAGCTTCTTCAGTTCTGACCGAATGGTGGAAGATGGCAGGCTTTACATTCCTTGCAGTCCTCCGGTCGTTAGTACTCTTGAGAGTCGTTGAGGCCACTTGGAGGTTTCTCTGTGCTCTAAGGGTCAGCTACATAGTGCAAATTGGATGTGGAACTTCTTATGACAATTTTGAGGGGTTTTCTGCTGGACCTGAAGGTCTTGGATAGTGTGAAGTCCACCAGTGTGGAGTCCCTGATTATCGGAGGCCAGATGCAGTAGGTGAGATGTGCCATCAGAACGGGCCACTACCATATGCCTTGAGAGTTGCTGTATGGAGAACTGGGAAGAGACCGTGAAATCATCCACTCAACAACCACAAAGATGCTGTGAAGGAAACCCTGTGCCATTGTGACATTCAGTCAAGGAAACTGAAATCTGTGGTTGCTGACAAGACCCTGCTGGTGTGCTATGAAGCCTCCACCAGCTCTGAAGATGGGCACCAGATGAAAAATCATGCACGGCATCATAGAGTAATGCTCACACTTATTTAACAATGGACTTCCAGTTCCCCCATCGGGCTAGACCAGTGGTTCTCAACCTTTTTAATGCCGCGACCCCAACCGGTCGTAAGTCGAGGACTAAACCAGTCGTAAGTCGAGAACTACCCAACCGGTCGTAAGTCGAGGACTTTCCCTGCCCGGGAGCGCTGCGCATGCGTGGTTCTGCCCCCTGTGCCGGCTGAGGTGTATCTGGAAAGCGGCAGAGACGGAGCAGGCCGACCACCAGCTGGCCCAGCCCAAGGGAGGTAAGGCACCCGCCGGAAAAGGGGAAAAAATGGCGGACAAAAAAAATGACGGACAAAAAAAATGGCGGACAGCCTTGCTTGGCGACCCCCGTGAAATGGTCGATCGACCCCAAATGGGGTCCCGACCCACAAGTTGAGAACCACTGGGCTAGACTCTGCGCTTCCATGTCCACAGATAAACTGCACAATAGCATGTCTTCTTTGAACCACTTCAGATGACCGACAGATGGCAGCGAAGGTAGATGCGGTACAGAAAGCTTTAGATCTTTGCTGCACCCTAGTGGTTGTTGGGAATTTTGCAGCCCTGATTTAGTAGCTGTAAATGAATATTGTTCCACTTTTCCTTGATATGACAATATCCCTTTCAATCTTCTTCTCCATAGTGCTCAGATGGATTGGATCCATGTGGGTGTTAATACTCATTGTATCTCTCCACTGGAACCATAGTTGTCCTTCTCCATGAGTGTGTACAATCATGTTAGCTTCTCAGGAAGGTGAGAAAAATCTGTGACATATGTCCTCTTTCTGCTGTGATAAATTTGTTGCATTTCTCTTGGATTCCAGTGGTGCAAACCAAACTTCCGAAGGTACTGAAATCTTGTGGCATAGACAATGATTGGTTAAAGGATATCTCTGAAGAATAAGTTTCAGAGTGTGCATGTTGGACATAGATTAAGTTGCATATCCATACCTCACTTTGTGTGCCCTTCATAGTCCAATGAAACAGTCCTGACTTTAATTTGGATAGCATCTTCACTAATGATGTTGATTTAAGACAGCCATTAAAGGCCCATAATATTAATTAACTGGACTCTGCCAATAAAGTTCTATTAGCCCTTCCTATTAAATTAATATCAGAGGCATTTAACAGATGTCCTAATTAGATGTTACATCATGGAATGAAGTAAATCAGAGTCAAGTCATTGTTCAAGGGGAAATTTGTGCTATACATCGATGATATTATAACCAACACGTATCTATTTTTATTTCCTGCCTTTATTATTTTTTATAAATAACGCAAGGCAGCAAACATATCTAATCTTTCTTCTCCTATTCTTCCCAGAACGACCCTGTGAGGTGGCTTGGGTTGAAAAGAGAGACTGGCCAAAGGTTACTCAGCCAGCTTTCATGTCTAAGGCAAGACTAGAACTCACTATCTCCTGGTGATTGGCCCAAGGACATCCAGTTGACTTTCATGCCTAAGGCAGGACTAGCACTCACCAACTCCTGGTGTAGGAGATGACCAGGCTGAGCCCGAGGGAGGGGTCAAACGCGTCATCAGTCTCAAGTCCTTTCGCATCCACAAAAGATCTAAGTCCAGCCCACCTTGAATTCCTTATCTGCCGCCAATTTGCCTTGACGGTCAGTAGTTCAGATTCTTACAGAGAGCTTAAGCTTGCAATAAACCTTTATATTCATTTGAACTGCCTGGATTTACTGATTTCCCGCACTTGACACCTAGGTGCCTTTCAGGCCTAATGTGGGACTAGAATTCCCAGACTACTGATTAAAACTTTCTGGTTAACAAAACGAGGGACTTTGGTGTTAGCAGAACATAAGAGCTTGCAAAAAAACCAAACAAACTGGTTTGAATGTTTTCAGAATCCTCAAAGGGATCGGTGGCCCTTCCTGCTGAGACGTTCCCACCACTTTTTCCATCGGGCTGTTTCTCCGGTCCTTCTGACTCACCATTTGGGGAAGAGTCAGAGTTGGAGGCCGAAGAGCCATTTCTGAGCCTGAATGTTCATCTTTACGTTTGGAGCTTCCACGGGGAGAAATCTGATCCTTCCTTTGGCCCGAGTCGCATCTTAGTCACCGGGGAGGGGGAAAAAAAATATCTGGCCTTTAGTTTAGTTTTACCCTGTTATGCCTAGAGGCATCTGTTCAGGATATGTGGTAATAAAAACAAAGCACGGTGCAGCTGGGGGTGGGGGGGAAGAGCATAAATGGTAGATCAAGTTTATCTTTCTCTCCCTTTTTGGCCACAGGGGCTTCCAGCCTAATTTAAGGTTTGAAAAAGGAACATTTTAATGCATGGAGTGCTCTTGCTGCAAAGAAATTCTGTTGTTCAGGCATATCTTTATTTATAACCCCACCCTGATGAATGCTCTGGTATTCTCTTTCATTTCAATGCCATTGTGCATCCTGTTTTGTTTTGTTTTTTTTTATTAATTTCGGTATAGTTAATCTTTGAAACACACATGGCCTCTTGAGAATTGTGCTTGCTCAGAGGGATACGCCCTTTCTTTCCTTGACACCAGGAAAAGAAACAATAGAATGAGCTTTGAATTACAAAGCCTGGGATCCAGGGTTGCTTCGTAAGCGCCTCTGAAGAGTTGGTTTTTATTCTTCATAGCAGTTTGATGACAGACCCAGAATTTTATAAGGTTCAACAGAAGGCTGTGCGCCAGAGATGTTCTAACCTTAGAAAACAGTCTAATTTACATACTTTTTTTTCCTCCCTCCCTTTGGGATAGCCCTCAATATGTACAGCGGTAAACAGCTAGCTTACCACAAAACAATGAAAGAGATTTTTCCCCCCCCCAGAAGCATGGGGAACAAAAAAAAAAATTCTTTCCAGGATAAGCTTCAAAACAATCAGTCAAAAATAATTTGGCCAGTGTTGCATATCACTTAAGGGAGACAGCAACAAGCACGGTTGAATCTTGTTATTAAAGCAGTTCTACTTGCTATATATCTATTTGTCTGTCTGTCTGTCTGCCTCTAGCTGTAAGATGGACAATATGTAAATTTAATAAAAATTAAAAATATTTTCATCCATCCATCCATCTATCTCCATCCATCCATCTCTACATCTCTCTCTCTCTCTCTCTCTCTCTCTCTCTCTCCAGCCATCCATTTTTATTATTTATTATTAAATATATTTGCTGCCCATCTTGTTTCAAAGCGACTCCATCCATCTGTCTCAAACGGCAAGATGGGCGACATGCAAATGTAATAAAAATTAAATAAATAAAATCCATCTATGTATCATTTCTCCCTCTCTCTCTCTAATTCTATCTGTCTGTCTGTCCATCGGTCCTTCTATCTATCAATCTCTATCATCTATCTAGAGCAGTTTGAATGTAACAGGGACAATTGTGCAAAGAAAGAGAATTCAGTATAGGCCAGCTGTTGTATAGTGAGAAACTGGACAATGCTGTGTAATGCTTACCAATGAAACTGGATCCAATTGCATAACGCTTACTATAAATCAGGAATAGCCAACAACTCTCAGCACGTCGCTGCTTTGGACATTTTTTTACTTGTTTTAGTTTTCAAAAATTTTCATTCCACATTACAAACAAGAACATTTTAAATAACATAACACAAAATCCAACAAGGCATAAATCTAGAATTAGTACTGATACAATCTGACAATTGCCAGTCTTTGCCTGTCAAAATCAATACAAGGAAGAACCCAACTTGGATTTCATAGTTATCCCTGAAGATACAGGGGTAATAATCCTTGTTAGTGCTCTGCTGGTGCTTCTTCTTCGAAGAAAAGACTATTGTGGATTCTCAGAAACAAAACTTTCCAATTTCGCAGAAAAATAATAATAATAATAATCACAGATCCATCGTTCCTTGCCCCTTGAACTTTTTTGCAGAACGCTCACTCGCCCGAAACTGGATCCTGCTCCCGTAGATGTAAGACACAAAGCCGTCCGTTTCTACACTGAAGATATTGTTCCGCTTTGGGATAACTGAAAGAAGCCCCAAGGAAACACCTTTTGGTTAAACGATTTAACACAGCGCACAGATCTTAC
Organism: Protobothrops mucrosquamatus; assembly: GCF_001527695.2. NCBI lineage: Eukaryota > Metazoa > Chordata > Lepidosauria > Squamata > Viperidae > Protobothrops > Protobothrops mucrosquamatus. The sequence goes on from NW_015388129.1 coordinate 14,397, forward strand.
AAGGAATGAGCAGAGAAATCTCTATCTCAGAAAGTTAGAATCAAGAAGCAGCTGCCAATGAAGGCCGGGAAAGAAAATGGAGGAGGGATACAGCAAGGAAGAGAATGTTAATATTCCAATTGGAGGCAGGCCTAGTTTGCAAGGATATTTAAAGGACTACTCGACGTCAGATTGGGAGTGTATATTTATTAAACATACAGAACGAAAGGTTCCTGAACTAAAACGCCATAAAGTATAGGGCAAGGGTAGGCAACCTTGGCTCTTTTATGACTTGTGGACTTCAACTCCCAGAATTCCTGAGCCAGCATGGCTCAGCTTGGAAACCTCTTCCTTTCCCCTCAGCATGGCTGGCTCAGGAATTCTGGGAGTCGAAGTCCACGAGTCATAAAAGAGCCAAGGCTGCCTACCTCTGGTATAGGGTTTGGTTACTGGCGAGCAGCTTGGAATATATAGAATTCCGCTGAGGGTTACAAGACATCCTTCACTTGTTTTAGCCAGGAGCAAGAACCACAGAAGAAGGTGGGGAAGGAGGAGGACAAAAAGAGAAAAAGAGAAAGAAAAAAGGAAAGAGCTGCAGAAGGACAAAAAAAATTCAGGGCAAGTTTAAAGGGAGCAACGTCAATGGACATTTGTACTTATAAAAGATACAGTTGAATTTTGCTAACACTTTATCTTGGTTATATTACAAATTCAGCTACAGGAGGGGAAGATCTCCTCCAAGTTTGAGAGCACCCAATTCCCACCACTCTCTGGGGTCCAGGTGTTCTTGGTTTAAGTTCTTGATTACCAACCTCTTATTTTACAAATGTTTCAAGGGAGAAGTTCTTTAGAGTTAAACGGAACTTTCCACCGATCAAGTCAGATTCTGATCTGCCCACTGATCTACCTTTCAGCTTGTCTTCTTTCGTGACAATTTTGAAAACGTACTTCGTCTCCTGGAGGATGATGCCCGTGATGCCAACGTAGGAAGGACATTTGGATTTAGTCACTGAAAGAAAGAAAGAAAGAAAGAAAGAAAGTCTGAGCATTCAAGCAGGACCATCAGTTTAAAGAGTTCCCTGTTGCAATTGCTGTTCTTGAGAATCCCAGAGCCCAAGACTGGGCATGTGTGCATGGGGGGAAAAATGGAAATCAGAATCATAACCTTGAAAAGGTGTCTTCTGAGTGGCTGGTTCCAAATCCTCTTTTGCAGGGGTCTTCAAACTTGGCCCTTTTATGACTTGTGGACTTCAACCCCCAGAATTCCTCAGCCAGGCATGCCTGGCTGAGGAATTCTGGGAGTTGAAGTCCACAAGTCATAAAAGGGCCAAGTTTGAAGACCCCTGCTCTTTTGCAACCTTCTGGCGAGCAAATTCAATATGTCAACGCTGCTAACATCGGATGTTTGTGCATTGACAACAAAGGGAAATGTAGCCATCTTTTACCTTTTGCTTTTAGAGTTAGATGGTGCTGGGAGGGGGGATGTGAACGAGGGTCCAGCTAGACATAACAACACTAGACCTAGCATGAGAAACAAGGTTATTGTCACCAGAGCTGATAAGGAATTGGCCGGCTGGAGAACTGGAGAGGAGGCCCACGCTTCAAGCGAATTGGGGAATGTGATTTATGACTGTTAATTGGAGGAGGGAATTGTGCTTTGATACTATGTGCCCAGGGGAGGGGAATTCAGTTTTTGGCTTCGATTATGCAGTGCGGAAGTTATGCGACTCAAAATAAAGATTCTTTAAGGTAAACAATGCCTCGAAGATCTTTTGAAGAGTTTCATCTGTTGGAATGGGGAAGCCAGATTCATTTAGCAATGGCGGTTACTAATTTAACAACTGTGGTGATTCACTTAACAACTGTAGCAAGAAAAATTGTAAAATGGGTCAAAACTCTGTCTCGCTTAGCAAAGAAAATTTTGGACTCAATTGTAGTTGTAAGTCAAGGGCTACCTGTAATGGAGAACAGGTCTATCTTCAGCCTGGCACATCCTTTGAGACCCCAGAAAAAGAGCTTCTGCCCTATCAACCTTTCTCAAGGTTTGATCCAACCTCTGCCCTCTTCACTCTCGTAAAACTGAAGTTCTAAGATACCTGCAGATGTGTTATATTAAGCCCAGAGTGGGAAAAAATAATGAACAGTAAGAACTTTTCACTCTTCTCAGTGGTAAAACACCAGATCATCAATGACACTGACATGCAGGTCAGACAAAAAGACTTCTTCATACGGTGTGCAATTAATTTTTTTTTTTAAAAATCCACTATGTAAAGTTAAGGGGAGGCAAATGTGACTTAAATTTTTTGAGTAGTGCACGTTTCAATTTAAAAAAAAAAAGAAGACACGAGAAGCGAGCAAAAATACCTGTCACAAGCGCTCCATGGAAATCTGCTTTAAGTAATTTGGTTTGAATCATCTGTGGCTGTCTGCAAAATGCAGAGAGAACTATATTAGAATTCTTCCAGGAAGTTAAACAAAAAGAGGGTAAGATTACAAGGTATAATTTTGAAATTATGTTATACCGCTCACCGCAAACAACTAAACAAGATGCTATTTTCACTTGAGAATACGGCAATGATCACAATACTGATTAAATGCAGCGCATAAACCCAACTCAGTGACCAAATAAACAGGGCCTGGCTTGGCAAACTATTTTAGGTCAGATTCTAAATTAAGAAGCTCCAGGTTTAAACATTCTTCTATATAACATAGTTTTATACACAAACCTAAGATGCAACTCTTCCCCATAGGCTAGGTTTTCATAGGAAAGACTTAAGGAAGCATTCACACAGACCAGGGTTTTTAAAACTGTGTTTTGCAGAAAATGAGGTTCCCATAAGACTGCCTTCGCTCAAATAAAGCCAGTTCTGTAGAGCTTTAAGTCTTTATCAGATGCTCCAGGAAAGAGTGTGTATGTATGTGTTGTTGTTTTTTTAAAAAGTTGTTCAATGGCCATCTTTTCAAACTTTAAAAAAGTTTGAAAACTTCACTATCAACTCTTCCTTTCTCAAGCTGTGAACAATTCTAGAATGCAGTTCCACTTGGTCTTCTTTAAAGGTTTCCCCCCAGAGGAGAAATCACCAGCCTTTTGAGAGATGGCCTCCATCCCCACTAAGCATGCAACAGTTTGCCAAAAAAAAAGAAAAGAAAAAAAGAACGAATTAAGAGAACTGAACTTACGCTTCGGGTTTCAATCCGTTGCAGAGTTCTCTAATGTACTGTTTCCAAAGCTCATGCAATGGTATAAATATCTCGTATCTGCAGAATAAGCAAAAAACAAGAACCACGTGCAACAATTGTCCAGGGATTCTATAAAGTACAGTATTTCATTGGAAGGGAATCTGTTTCTGGTTTAACTGCAACTAGCCCTGGGCTCCAAGATCACCACAGATGGGGACTGCAGCCAAGAAATGAAAAGACGCTTGCTCCTGGGGAGGAAAGCTATGGCAAATTGAGACAGCATACTAAAAAGCAGAGACAACACCCTGCCAACAAAAGTATGTATAGTCAAGGCCATGGTTTTCCCAGTTGCAATGTATGGCTGTGAAAGTTGGACTATAAGAAAGGCTGAGCACCAAAGAATTGAGGCCTTTGAACTATGGTGCTGGAGAAGACTCCTGCGAGTCCCCTGGACTGCAAGGCGATCAAACCGGTCAGTCCTGGAGGAAATCAACCCTGACTGCTCTTTAGAAGGCCAGATCCTGAAGTTGAAACTCAAGTACTTTGGCCACCTAATGAGAAGGAAGGACTCACCGGAGAAGAGCCTGATGCTGGGAAAGATTGAGGGCAAGAGAAGAAGGGGACGACAGAGAATGAGGTGGCTGGACGGGGTCACTGAAGCAGTAGGCGTGAGCTTAAATGGACTCCAGAAGATGGAAGAGGACAGGAAGGCCTGGAGGAATGTTGTCCATGGGGTCGCGATGGGTCGGACACGACTTCGCAACTAACAACAACAACAAGCCCTTGACTTATAACCATTCTTTAAGTGAACTTCAGAGTCAGAATGGCACTGCAAAAGGTGACTTATGACTGATCTCCGCAATCACGTAATTAAAGTTACTAATGGTAGCTTTTAACTTTCCTTTGAAAATTTAGGCTGCTTTACACCTCTATGAAAATTAAGCTAATTATCTGCTAATGCTGCTTCTGGATTCCTTTTCTTTTTTCTGTTGGATCCCTGCAGTGTGGACTGTTAGGAGGGGGGCTCAATCCACGGCAAAAGACTTCCAGCCCCTTCTTCCTTCCTAAATTCAGCAAGTGCTGATTCTAGACTTCTTTAAATCTTTTCAAACAAAGCAAAAACAGCCATGGCTTTAAAAGAAGGCAGCTTAAAGTAATCATCATCATAATAAAAAAATCACCTACTGCCCTCTAGTGGTAAACTACCATTCCAGAAAATAACCCCAAAAAGAGCCGTCAAGAGATTAGGGGTAATGCCAGAAAGCTGCTGGACAGAGGTGTGCAATATTTGGATACAAAGTGGTCAGAAGATTTTAAGAGCCCGCAAAGGCATCCTCACATATGGGGGACCTGGTATAATGACACATGAGAATGACCTTGGGAGACGGGGAAAAGCTAGGGAGGAAAATGGCTGGATAAGAGGCAGCTTACCTGGTAGAAGGAACAGGGACGTGACAAGGAACCTTCCATAGTTTCTTGGACTGCAAAGGTGAGGTGGGGACAGAGGTACTTTCAGACTGGCAAGATTCTGTTAACGGGACCTGATGATAAAGTAGAACTACTTCTTCAGGGCCTGCTTCCTGTCTGGACTACCTGGCAAATTTGATGTCAATCTTGCCAGTCTGAAAATACGTTTTTCCTGGTCTCCCTTACAGCCCAAGAATCTAGGCAGGATCCCTTCTGAGACATTTGCCAGGCCTGTTTTGTTTTTTTCCTGTGGGCTCAGCTGCCTCTTATCTGACCATCTTCCTGCCTGTAGCTCAGTGTTTCTCAACCTTGACAATTTTAAGGCATGTGGACTTCAACTCCCAGAATTCCACAGCCAGCAATGCTGGCTGTGGAATTCTGGGAGTTGAAGTCCACATGCCTTAATATTGTCAAGGTTGAGAAACACTGCTGTAGCTCTTCCTCCTGTCTCTCAAAGACATTCCCACTTACCATTACGGCCGGTCCCTGCCCTTGCAGTCCCAGTGGGCATCTATCATTCAATCTCTCAATCATCATCAATCACCCCATTATCCCAACCGGGCAGGAGAACCAAACTGCCTTCCTCACCTCTGCTGTTCTGGAGGAATCTCAAAGAGATGCATTTCCCGCCTCTGTTTGGCCGATAATCCTCTCCTGTGCTTGACCCTCCGCTGGGTCCTCCGCTGGCGGGGGTGCTCAAGGACAAGTACTTTCCGGTTTAAACGTTGCTCAATGTCCTTCTGGCTCTTCCGGGGCATGCTGCGTTTCAAAAAGGCTTTAACAAAGGCCACAGCCTTGTTGGATCCTTGTGGCTGAGAAAGAGAAAAGAAAGAAGCATCTTGAATAAAGTTCAGATTCTAATTTGGGGGTTATTCTTTACCCTATGGAAATATTTTCTTTATTAGATTTGTTAAGCCTGCTATCTCCAAGAAGACTCCAGGCTGTGAATTGAATAATAGGTCCAATATTACCAATTTTTTTTCTATTAACAACCCTGTAATCCCTTGCATCAGAGTGGAGTCTGGATGACTGAAGGGATAACGAGCCTTTACTGGCTGGATGCCCTTCCTAATGCCTACCTGGAGTTCACAGCAGACAATAACTCATTCTGCCCAAAGACAGAAATATCTGCCACTGCTTACGATGGAACTCACAGCCTCCTAATTATGAAAAATACAAACCAAATGTATTATCCACCATTTATTTCAGAGCCCAGGGTCATGTATTGACACTGGACGACTCTATGCATTGAACTAATAATATAAAAATACCTGAAGGTTCAAAGGTTTTGTTGTCGACTCGGGTAACTGCTTATATAATATCTCTGGAAAATAAAAGTATAGAGATTATGTTAAAACAAAGCTGTATATCCTTTCAGAGATATGCCCATCTTTCTCCAGGAGACGTTTGAAATTATGAAACAACACAGACCTAAACCATATTGCTATAAAAACAGAACAGTTGGGGAACATGAGATCTTTGCTCTTATGGCATATGACGTCCAATAAGCCAACTCAGGTTGTATTTTATGCTGGACTTTTCAAGATGAGGCACGCGGGCCAAAATATGTATTTTGTTACAGGCCTAAGTTGATTGTTTTTGTAGAAAGATGTTTCCTGCCACATATGCATGTTTGTTTCTGTAGGTTGTAACATGAAACTGATGATATTACCTAGTCTGGGTAATGAAACGTCTGTAAGAAAACAAGCAAACTAAGGACCCGTCATGTCAACTACAAATATTCTCCTTTATTAGCCACATGCAACACCAAATACTTTTTTAAAAGGCCAAACAAACAAAAAAAAGGCAACTTTATTGTCTGAGTTAAAAAGTTCCCCCAAACAAGTAACTTGCAAAATTGTAGCAAACAAGGAACTCAACTGAGAAAATGGCTATTGCTAATTTCCTAGTAGTTCCTTCTCTCTTTTTACACTCAATAGCCTTCCAGCATTCAGGAGATGATGGTTTTATGCATAGTAATCTTCAATAGGCTAATTGTTCCACCCAAAAGCTTCTTTCTTGTCTTTTTTTTAAAAGAAAATTTTATTGATTTTTCTGTTTTACATTTAAATATCTAAAAAGCAACGTGTGTGGCTGAGTTAATCGATAACTCAATAACATACAAGTATCTTTAGTACAGATCTCAAACTATTACATTCAATATTTCCTCTCTTTTCCCCTTAGTATTTACTGTCTCACATTTAAACTAATACACTTCTTATTACATCAATTAAATAAAAATAACTTTCTTACATTTATCAATAATTTTTAGTTTATACTTATCCTAGTTATTTTAACATTCAATCTTTATAGACAATCAATGTCCTAATTAGTTTTTGCCAATTTTTAGCTTCCCATTAATATTTAAATTTAACGTTTCTTTAAAGCTCCTTTATTTATTTATTAAATTTTTATACCTCCCGTCTCCCCTACAAGGTGACTTACAGCCCTTACAGCTACACTTAAATCTACCCCTTCCTTTGGAGCAGTGTTTCTCAACCTTGACAATTTTAAGGCATGTGGACTTCAACTCCCAGAATTCCACAGCCAGCATTGCTGGCTGTGGAATTCTGGGAGTTGAAGTCCACATGCCTTAAAATTGTCAAGGTTGAGAAACACTGCTTGGAGGATTTGAAATAAATTGAGCTCTCAAGTTGCAATAAACCTGAGGGATGCAACACAAAGTTGCAGCACAAAGTGGTTGTGTTCAGGATTGCAAGCCACTGTAACCCTCTTTAGAAGCCAAGCTGGACTCCTCCTTATATAGGTCAATGCCCAAACCGCACATAATACAGGTAACTGTATTACAACAGTTCATTTAGTGACTGTTCAAAGTTACAGCAGCACCGAAAAATGTGACTTATGACCGTTTTTCATAGTTACGACCATGGTCACTTGATCAAAATTGAGATGCTCGGCGACGGGTTCATACTTATGTCCATTGCTGGGTCCCAGGATCATGTGATCCTTTTTGAGCAAACTCAGTTAAGGAAGCCAGATTCACTTAACAACCAGGTTAGTAATTTAATGGCAGCAATTCACTGAACAACTGTGGCAAGAAAAGTCATAAAACGGGGCAAAACTCACTTAGCAAATGTCTCACTTAACAGTTTTGGGCTCAATTGTGGTCGTAGGTTGAGGACTGCCTATACAAAAACAGCACAAAAATGTTTCTCCACCTCTTTCTTCTGAGTTTAGCCTACAGCCCTGGGGTTTCCCATCCCCGTGCAAACAGTCTGATTTTCCAGTCCCGGGAGGTACCCTCTTTCAGACCAAACACGTGCCTGGATTCCCTTATGGCTAGTTCTCCCCTAATTTTCCCTTCCGGCTTCATTAGCTCCTGGAAAGAATCTGGTTCTAAAAGTTATATTTGCAAAACCAATAAAGTCGGATTGAGACTCCTTAACTAGAGGGCAAAAAAACTCTCCTTAACTAGGGGCCAAAAAACTACAACAACCCCAACCCAGTCCTGGATCAACCCTGCAACCATCTTTGCGTCACTCCACTCCACTTCCCCCAAAAGCGCTTTGCAAACCCAAATCGGAGTCACTTCGGATTAAGCGCTACCTTTTCCCCTCTGAGCACGCCGGCACAGAAGGGAAGAGGCCACGAGTTCAGGCTTTCGAAAGACTTACTCTCCATCTTCAACTCCGGCAAAATTTATCCTAAAACGCGAAAAGCCGCAATCAGCCAAGGCTGGAGAGCCACCCGCGCCTGTCTTCTGCCACGAAGTAAATGAAAGGCGCATGCGTGGCCGCCGCTCTCGGATAGGCTCAGAGGGAGAGAGGCGGAGGCAAGAAAACCGCCAATACGAACAAAGTGCGGAGCGAGTGAGTGACAGTATGTATTGTAGAGCTAGAAAGTGGGGCGGGGTGGCGGGCTGACTCAGGAATTCTGGGAGTCGAAGTCCGCAAGTCATAAAAGAGCCCTCGGTCGCCATCCCTGTTCGAAAGATATAAATGCGCATGCGTAAACGATGCCATCCGGTTCTCCACATGCTGTAATTCGCTTGTTCTTATTGGTGGTTTTCTTGCCTCCGCCTCTCCCTCTCTAAGCCTATCCGAGAGCGGCGGCTACGCATGCGCCTTTCATTTACTTCGTGAGGAGGACAGGCGCGGGAGGCTCGTCAGCCATGGCTGATTGCGGCCTTTCGTGTTTTAAGATAAATTTTCCCGGAGATGGAGAGTAAGTCTTTCGAGAGCCTGAATTCGTGTCCTCTCCCTCTCTGTGCCAGTGTGGCTGGCTCAGGAATTCTGGGAGTTGAAGTCCAGAAGTCATAAAGGGGTCCTCGTTCCTCACCTCTGAGGATTACTCAACATTGGCTGGCTGGGGAATTCTGGGAATTGAAGTCCACAGTCTTAAAAGTTGGGCAAGGTTTGAGAAACGCCGCCTGCAGGCCTTGTTTTTCGTTGCAAAGATGGCATTGCATTTTAATCTATAGGAAAGCCTGTGGGGGGGGCATCTACGTGCAATTCTCCCTCCCGTTTCTACATAGAAATCTGGGGAAAGTTGCATGTTTAAAATGACTCAGTAGTTCCTTTGCAAGTCTTTTTGGCTTGCGTGTGTAAAGGGAAAAAGACATGGAAAGAAATGTAAAAGGGGAGGAAAAAAGGAGCTTTGCTTGGAATAATTTTAATGCTAGTGAACAACACGTTGATCTTGGAACAACCCCTAGCTTGAATTTTTGCTGGGGAATTCTGGAAATTGAAGTCCACCTGTCTTAAAAATAGCCAAGGCTGAGGAATACTGTCCTAAACTTCCCCTTCCTATATTCTGGGAAAACACACATTCAAAAATAACACGGCAGTATTGTCCCTCTAAACAACTGCAGTTCTCTGCGGCCGATGCACATCTAGCTTTTTTTAATGATTGGCGCATGCATCTCTGTTCAGGTGAGGGATGCAAAGGACTGGAAAGTGCTCAGAAGTGCTTGATTTCATGATTTCTGCACTCTTTTTTTTTTTTTTTTTTTTGGTCAGGCCTGCCTGCTAGGGAAAACATTTTCTACAGTGCCTGCAGCAAAATATTGCAGTATGAAGTCCCTCTTGAGTAGGCTGGCACCCAGCTAGCCAGTTATAAGATGGGCAGTTAAAAAGTATGAAATATAAACAAAGAAACAAATAAATACTAAAAGCAAACAAGAAAAAAATATATTTAAAAAAAAGTGCTAGATACAAATAAGGAAAAAGAAAATTAAATAAATCTGATCTTAAGATCAGATACCAGCAAGCTTTTATCATTTCTCTCCCTTTAAAATTGCATTATATAGTTCTTTCTTTCCCATAATAGTCAATCCTTTTTAATCAACCAGTCCAGAAATCACTACAGCTAGGCCTCGACTTAGAACCGTTCAAAGTTACAACAGTACTGAAAAAAAGTGACTTATGACCATTTTTCACATTTATGACCATTGCAGCATGCCCACGATGTAATAATAATAATAATAATAATAATAATAATAATAATAATAATAATAATAATAATAATAATAATAATAATAATAATAATAATAATAAAATTGGAAGGTACCTTGGAGGTCCAACCCCCTGCTCAGGCAGGAAACCCTATAGCATTTCAGACAAATGGCTGTCCAGTCTCTTCTTAAAAACTTCCAGTGTTGGAGCATTCACCGCTTCTGGAGGCAGATTGTTCCACTGGTTAATTGTTCTAAGTGTCAGGAAGTTTCTCCTTAGTTCTAGGTTGCTTCTCTCTTTGATGAGTTTCCACCTGTTGCTTCTTGTCCTGTCTTCAGGCGCTTTGGAGAATAGCTTGACTCCCTCTTCTTTATGGCAGCCCCTGAGATACTGGAACACTGCTATCATGTCCTCCCTCGTCCTTCTTTTCGTTCATACTCAATTCATTCAACTTCCTATTTGGAATAGTTGACAACTGACTCAGATTTATGACGGCTGCAGTGTCCTGGAGTCATGTGATCCCCTTTTGAGACTTTCTGACAAGCAAAGTCAAGGGGGAAGCCAGATTCTCTTAACAAGCGTGTTACTAATTTAACAAACTGCAGGGATTCACTTAACAAGTGTGGCAAGGAAAGTCGTAAAATGGGGCAACGCTCACTTAACAAATTTCACACTTAGCAACATAAATTCTGGGCTCAGTTGTGGTCGTAGGTTGAGGGGTGCCTGCAGTTCATTTTTATCATTTTCAGCAAAGGGTCTATAAAAGTGCTTTCCAATTAAAGTACTTATTGGTTTATCTTAAATCAAGCAAATCCGTTTTGTCATTTCTGCAAATTCTGCACCTGAACAGGTTCCACCTGTCTTCTCCAGCCTTCCTAGAGAGGGGCATGTTTTGTTTGATTTCTTCTAGGTCCAGAATGAAGTATTGGTTAATTTTCTCCAAACTAACCCATGGAGAAGAGCGAATTTTATTGTCATACGAGAGGTCAAACTGCTCCCCTTTTAAATCTCTTTCAGAATTCTGTGCCACGTTTTGCTGCTCTCCACCCAAAAAATCTGCAATCTATTCATTCCCTTTCCTTTTAATTCGGTCTAACCCCTCGAATGGCTGCCTCCGTTAAGAACAGCAGCATTTTTCATGAATGGAAAATCAAGATAAGTGAGATTGGTCTTTGGAGTCATATGAGTGCTCCTTCATTGGATTTATGTCATAATTTGTGAAGCATTTAAGGCATTAGCAGTCAAATCAGTATTGGCAAAACTAGGCTGTAAATTCAATGATCCAGACTAAATTGCTGCCTGGGGGAAGCCAAACTCTTCCAGCAATTTCACATCTTCATTCTTTTCCAGATGAGCTAGAATTTATCATGGGATGAAGGATGCCTAAATGCCTCTTCTCTTTCCCTGAGGATTATTCCATGCGAGAGATGAAAGACGGTCAGAAATAAATGCACTTTATTGTCACTCACACAGGAATCACATATTGGATAGTGGTTGGTGAATCCATAGCTTGTATCTGCAGAGAAAATATCATTTGAAAATTCTTGCTTTCTCGATGGACAAAGAGTAAAAAAAATATTGTAGGCCACGTCCTCGTACTTGCTGCCTTCATTCCTATCTTCTCCTCCAGAAGTGGCCACCATCCCTTGATTTGTCAAAAGAGGGAGCGCTAAAAAACACTTAGCTGATGCTCCAGTTCAGTTTTTCTTAAGGGTTTTGCTTCTTTGAGGAGAGAGGAATAACACAATAAGAGTTATTGGAAGGGAGCTTGGAGGTCTTCTAGTCCAACCTCCTGCTCAAGCAGGAAACCCTAAACCATTTCAGACAAAAGCTTGTTCGATTTCTTCTTAAAAACCTCCCGATGCTGGAGCACCCACAACTTCTGGAAGCAAGTCATTCCACTTATTAATTGTTCTCACTGTCAGGAAATTTCTCCTTCGGTCTGGTTCACTCCTTGATCACTTTCCATCCATTGCTTCTTGTCCTGCCTTCAGGTGCTCTGGAGAATAGGTTGACCCTCTCTTCTTTGTGGCAGCCCCTGAAATATCGGAACACTGCTATCATGTCCTTTCGTCAAAGTAGACATACCCAATTCCTGCAACCCTCCTTCATATGTTTTCGTCTCCAGTCCCCTAAGCATCTTTGTTGCTCTTCTCTGCACTCTTCCTGGAGTCTCCGCATGTTTTATATGTTGGGAAAGATGGAAACCGAAGCAAACTACTAATCAAGCATAGGGTGTGGGTGCACAGCCTTAAAGTAGGGATGAAGTGGTGGCAATGCATCATAGCAGCTTCTCTTCAAAAGAATGGAGGATGCCAATGACAGCCTCTTCCATGACATAGGACAGTGGTGGCGAACCTATGGCACGGGTGCCAGAGGCGGCACTCAGAGCCCTCTCTGTGGGCACGCGCGCCGTCGCCCCAGTCTTAGGCCTTCAGCTGGGTTTTATAAAACCTTTTCGCTTTAGGCCTCCGCCGCCATGTGCAAAAAAAAAAAGGTTCAATCAATCAGTCAATTTCAACTTCTCGCGGGAAAAAAAAAGATCTTGCAAAGTTGGAATTGATTGATTGAACTTTTTAGTCCCACCCAGTCTGCCGTTACCACTGCAGCCACGCCCACCCAATGGGCCACACCCACCCAATGGGCCACACCCACCTGGCACCCGATGATGCATAAGTGGGTTTTGGGTTGCAGTTTGGGCACTCGGTCTCTAAAAGGTTCGCCATCACTGACATAGGACCAGGCTACCTACGGAATCATATTTCTCCCATTATATTGGCTTGTCCCACCTGGTCAGGCAGAGAAGGTGTGTTGCAGACCCTGTCAATTAAGGAATTCCCAACTGGTGGGGTCCAGGAAGAGAGCCTCTCTGCCCTTACCCCCGCCATATTCTCCCCACTCTCCTGGCCTTCCCAAAAGGAGTTAAAACATGGCTCTGTGGCCTTGCATGGAGAGCTCAGAGGAGCATGCAGCCGTGGGGCTAGCTGGTTCCCTTCACCTTTCAATTAACTTTAGCAGTGTTTTATCATCATTGTCACTTTCTAATGTTTGAACATGTATATACTCTTTTTATATTTTAATCCTTTGTTTTACACTGCCCACAGTCCCTGTGTGAGGGAGGTGGGCACTTCAGAGATGCCCATACATACATACCTATAAAAATAGAAAATAAATCTTGAACTCATGCGGAGGCCTCATGGTTTAGAGGGGGCCTGAACTGAGGTAGACAAAGCCCAATATTCTATCTCTAGTAGATTAAATACAGTAATAAAATCAAGATTCCATTCACAACAAGATGGAAAGCCAGAAAAGCCATCTGTTACAAATACTGTACATAAAACCTTCATGGGAAAAGAAAATAGATTTTGTGGAGTGATTCTAAACTATTGATTTTTAATTCAGGGCTGAATGTCAGTGTTTATGGTTACTTACTTTGAATTTGTTGTAGCAATGTAGGTAAACAAAAGCCCCAAACAATTTATTCCACAAAAGGAGGCAGGGTTTCACCACTTTAAGGATGTCACTTTCCCACAATCTTGCCTTCAGTCTTGAAAATTGGACTAAAAAGGTGTTATGTAGGTGTTTTGTTTCTTTTTCTGAAAACACTGTCGATATTTCCGTTTCTCATTTTTCATTTGTCTTTAAGCAAAGTCTAGTGCTCATGGGTTTTCATTTGTAGAGCAGCCATTGTGTTTTTGCACTAGAGGGCAGAGTGTGATAAGTTTTGGAAGTTGAACAAATAATTTGACACCGCCCAAACAAAAACGCATTGAGTGTAGGTTACTTAAACTTCTGCAAAAATTCAGGAACCAAGGGTGGAGATGAGAGGGGAAAGGTATGATTTTAAAAAACACATTGAAGACTGAAGCTGATGCATTTCTAAGTGGTCTGATTAATAACAATTTCCTTAGAAAATCAGAATTTCAGTATTAAGTATTTCATAATTCATGGTTTTCGGACTCCAGACTAGAAACAATGGTCTTAAATTGTTTAGGATTTTCAGTTGGATTGAGGCTGGCTTATTCTTTTATTATATGTCTCTTCAAAAGATGATGAAGTGTTCAAGAAGGGAAGGGAAAGGAAAGGAGATAAATGGATGAAAAAGGGAACAGTAGGAGGTAAAGAAATAAACAAAGTAAGGGGAAAAAGAAAAATTAATGGATGAAGACCGGAAGAGAAAAATTATCAAGGTGATAATAGGAACTCAGCTGTACAAATTTCAAATTTATTGAGTTTAAGTAAAGAACCTCAACTGTATAAATCATACAATTGTGATTAAGAACTTGTCTGATTGCAGTTACTAAGAAGCTTCTTAGGACATCACCATAATCTACGCTGAAAGAGCCACAACCACAAACCAGACCTATAAAAGAAGCATAAAAATAGTGTTAAAATATGTCCAAGAAAGCCCTCCTATTTAGATATTCCTTCCATCAAATTGTACCAGAGTTTGATAAGCTGCCTTACTGTATCTTGAACACAGAGTGAGACAGATTCTTGCCAATTTTTAATAAATCCTTTACAATGGTAATCCTCTAATCTGGTAACGATCCTAGAAGCTGTGTAAGCTTTTACAGACTCATCTGTCATGGATACAAACTCAAAGCAGTCCAGACAAAGAGATTGCAGGCTATAATCTTTATATTCTTATCTTTATACATCCACTTGCAATCCAGTGGGTTTCAGATTTCTTCAGGGACAAGGGTTTTTTCAGTGTTAGAGCCTTCTTCAGACAGAATTTGTGTGGCCCCTACATATCAAACTTCAAAGGAAGCTTGAAAACTCTAGTACTGGATGAGATTTCAGAATTTAAACGCTTTTGTTTACTTGAGATCCTTAAATGGTTGAGTAAGAACAACCCTTGTTATAATGGAGCCAAATTTTCACAAGGAAGGGCTTTGCTAGGTATTTAAATATTTTTGAACTTATAGAAGTATTGGCAGACAAAAAGTCAGTCTGTGTCTCGTTGTTTGTCTCCTTGTTCTACAACATATATTTGAGAAAACACGTTCACTTGTCTTTGCTTTCACATTCTGAAAAATCTGATTTTCTGCAGCAACTAAACCAAATAATGTATTCTCTCTCTCTCTCTCTCTCTCTCTCTCTCTCTCTCTCTCTTTCTTTCTTTCCTTCCTCTTCCTTCCCTCTCTTTCTCTGTCTCTCTGTTTTTTCCTCTCTCTCTACTTCCCTCCCTCCTCTTCTTTCTTTCTTCCTTCCTTTCTTTCTTTCTTTCTTTCTTTCTTTCTTTCTTTCTTTCTTTCTTTCTTTCTTTCTTTCTGTCTGTCTGTCTGTCTGTCTGTCTGTCTGTGTTATTAGTTTTATATGGCCATCTAACAAGTGGAACTCTGGGTGGCCACATAAATTTTATAAAATAAATATAGAAGATATGTAGTATTTAGAGTGTATCTTTCTTTTTGGAAGCTCAAGTAATAGACATGAGTATCTTTCCTAATCTTAACTTCACAATAATAATTCTGAGGAGTAGATTCAAGTCTTCTTATTCTAAAGTCATCTCCTGTGTTGTGTGTAGAGATTGGAACCTGGGCTTCCCCAATAGAAGATATTTTTGATTTCTCCAGGCCAAAAAGGAATACCATTACTAACAATAACAATCGTACATCAAGCAATTTTCCTAACTATAAATGCAACATTTGATTTCTGGGCTGGGCTAAGTTATTCACCAATTATTGGATGTTAGGTTCTCTTTTCTCCCTTGATATTGCAAGTTCAAGAGCAGCAAAGCGATTCACTTAATCCCTAAAGTCATTGGGTTGACCTTATATAAATCATTCTAATTATTGAAGCTAAATAGGCTGTAGAAAGAGATCAGTTGAAATTACGGCATTTAATATTGCAATGCTGTACATTCATTAAGGAAGGGAATTATATTAGCCAGCTCTGAGGTTCAATGCAGGGGAAGAAGAGAGCAATTTAACAGAATGCTTTTAGTAAGGAATTATATTTTGTTTTTGTTTTTTAATAAAATCCAGATAAGGGCTTCTATTGTGCAAACAATGGATGTTTTGGAATATATAAAACCAAAGAAGATACAAGAATTGAAGTCTTCTGTTGTATGTGCTTTTAAGTCTTGTTGGGATGTATGTGGCTCTCCAGATGTTGAAGTTAACTTCCCTATGGATATACATAACATGATGACTCTTAGTAAGGAACAATGTGAGTTATTGCCCAATAACATCTGGAGAGTGACTTATATCTACCACCAATCTGGAAAAATTCAGTTTTAATGACTCCAAGAATGCCACCTCAACTATTTCTTAGCGAAAAAGAAACTTAGTACGGCAAATTAGCTATCGTCCATTGAATGGCTATTCCTTTCAAAATGTCCTAAGTTTCATAAATATGCACATAGTCAGTAATTAGCACTTGTAGATTTTGGTAATAATCACAATTTCAGTTCTGAAAAGTTTAAATTAACACGTCTGGAAGCTGTGTTTGCAACTCGATCTTAACATTTTCACAGGTGCTCTATTCTTTCCTGAGAATAGATTAGAAATACACTAATGAATTAGAAAAGCATTAATAAGTTAGAGGCCAGTTCTGAAGGTGGGGGGATTAGTTCCAGTTCCATAAAATGTT
This sequence comes from Protobothrops mucrosquamatus, assembly GCF_001527695.2. Lineage (NCBI taxonomy): Eukaryota > Metazoa > Chordata > Lepidosauria > Squamata > Viperidae > Protobothrops > Protobothrops mucrosquamatus. The sequence goes on from NW_015388129.1 coordinate 31,034, forward strand.
TGGTTCAGTATATTTATGTTCTGACATCACTTAATTTCATAAGAAAAGGATCAGAACCAAAGACAGTTCTAGGACTCGACAGAGTCTGGGAAGAAAACTTTGTAAACAAAGTGATGCAAAACTTGTCCCAAAGATGCTTTTCAATAGGCAGCTGAACTTTCTTTCTTTCTAAAGAATATAAATCCTTCCATTCCCCACCATTCAGGCAGAACTGAAGAAGCTTCTTGGATGAGGAGTGAAATATTTTTAAGAAAAAAAACAAGAAAGTCCAAAAGCACTTGTCAGACAACCTAGAATGATTGAGAATCTCCATAGACATTCACCTAAAACTTGGTAGTCATCAAAATATATGCATCATAAGATCTGTGGTGGTGCAGAGGTTAGAATGCAGTATTGCAGGCTGACTCTGCTCACTGCCAGGAGTTTGATCCTGGCCGGCTCAAGGATGACTCAGCCTTCCATCCTTCAGAGGTTGGCAAAATGAGGACCCAGATTGTTGGGAGCGATAGGTTGAGTCTGTGAAGCACTGTGAAGCAGTATATAAGTCTATAAGTCTAAGTGCTAGTGCTATTATCCTTCCTTCCTTCCTTCCTTCCTTCCTTCCTTCCTTCCTTCCTTCCTTCCTTCCTTCCTTCCTTCCTTCCTTCCTTCCTTCCTTCCTTTCCTTCCTTGATCACTTTCCATCCATTGCTTAGAAATGGTTAGAAAGCAGTATTGCAGGCTGACTCTGCTCACTGCCAGGAGTTCGATCCTGACCGGCTCAAGGTTAACACAGCCTTCCATCATTCTGAAGTTGGTAAAATGAGGACCCAGATTGTTGGGGTGGGGGCAATATGCTGATTCTGTAAACTGCTTAGAGAGGGTGTAAGCACTATGGAGAGGTATATAAGTCTTATTGCTATTGCTATCATGGTATAATTCGAGAGTCAGAAACCAAAACTGCTTTTATAGTGACAACTGCGCCTTTTTCCAAGGTAGCTTGAGAGCTAAAACGCTCCAAACGTGGCTTCATATGATTTTTAGTGATGGTGTGCTTGCTCCTAATTAATTTTGGCATGCTTCTCTTCCTGGTCTTCCAGAAACATTTGTAAACCTGGCAAATATGTTCAAACGTCAACTTCGCTGCCAAGGACTTTTGACTGGCAAGCAACCAGTCAAAAGCCTCTCTTCGACGGTGGGATATTTCACCTTCTTAATCCCTAAACAAAATTTCTTTGGTGCAGAAAATAAAGAAGTGAAAAGTCCATATTACACCTGAGCTGTGCACTTTTCAGAAATGGACAGCATCCTTGCCCTCCTGTTTCTTGGGCCCTTTTATTGAAAGTTGAGGTTGCTCGTGGCCAGTCATTTTGATAGCAAGCATAATGCATGTTGTAAGGACAGTTTAAATCTGCTTTTAGATCCCTTTGCATTACCCACTTCATTGGACTCCAATTATGGGGGAATGAGAGGTGTTAAGTGATTTACCAGTGGGAATCACTCACGGCTGCATCACAGTTAATGATTAAGCCAAATGAATTGCAAGGAAAGCTAAACACTGCCAGGGGATTGCTCTTGAGGGATAAGGGGTTCAAACTCACTGTTGACCTAAGAATATCCAGATGACTGTGGAAAAATTGAAATCCTATTTTTTCCTCCTCCTCCTCCTCCTCCTCCTAACAGTAATATTGCATGGGGACCCCAAAGTTTGCATGACTGATCCGTCCCAGAGATTTTGTGTTCCATGTTCAAGTGCTTGGAGGGAAAAAATCACTTGATGAATAGCGTGTTCAGGAGCCATGCATGATGAGTTCACATGGTCTCATGTCTTTTTTGGGAAGGAAGGAAGGAAGGAAAGAAGCAAGGAAGGAAGGAAGGAAGGAAGGAAGGAAGGAAGGACACAGTTAAAGCATGCCAAACGTGGCTTCTAGAGTTCCTTTCAATTCCTAAATAATAGGTATAATATCTCAGCTCATGTGACCTCCTTCCTTCCTTCCTTCCTTCCTTCCTTCCTTCCTTCCTTCCTTCCTTCCTTCCTTCCTTCCTTCCTTCCTTCCTTCCTTTCCTCTTCCTCCTCCTCCTCCTCCTCCTCCTATTCCTCCTCCTCCTCCTATTCCTATTCCTCCTCCTCCTCCTCCTCCTCCTATTCCTATTCCTATTCCTCCTCCTCCTCCTCCTATTCCTATTCCTCCTCCTCCTCCTCTTCCTCCTCCTCCTCCTCCTCCCCTGTTTATGCACACCTTGTATAAGGATTAGCTCTTTTCATAACTGCTGCGGAGGTGAGCAAATGGCAAGCTTATGAAATCCACCTTTTTTTTTTTTTACTAGCGCTTTTGCAACTACAGCCTGCTTCAAAAACTCTACGCTTTGAATGGAAGTATGTTGAGCCTCGGAATTAGTTTTCAGGGCTATTTGCAGTTTTTCTGTAGTTACTTCCACGCCGTATAATTTATGGGTTGGCAGGGGAATGGGCAGGAGGAAGTTCTGGCGGAAAAGAATCATGTTGTTATTTGCAATTCCTATAGAATTAGGAGTCTGAAATAATTTCCAGTCTACAGCAGATTATTTAAGTAGAAAATCCAGATTTATCTTCTTCCCCTGCCTGGACCTACTGGAGAAATCCTATTATCACGGATTATTATCTTGTCTGCACAGTGGATAGTCTCAGAAGGCTTATAGCAGTGGTGGCAGACCTATGGCACATGCACCTGTGGGCACATGCACCGTTGCCCCAGCCCCGCCTCCTCCCACGGCCCCCTTCTCACCAGCAGCCCCCCCGGAGGAGAGTTGCCCCCGGGCGCGGCCCACGCGAAGCAGCCCAGCCAAGGACATGGTAGATTCCGCCCTTGTGCCCCGTCGGCGCAGATGATGCTGCGGGGCATGGGCGGAGGGTGTGGTCGCCATGGCGCTGCTGGGCTTCCTGGGTGATCTGTGGCTGGCCGTGGAGGTGGTGGGTGGCCCAGCGGGCAGGGTGGAGCAGGGACGAGGGTGGGGGTATGGTTTTAGGGCACTCGGTCTCTAAAAGGTTCGCCATCACTGGCCTATAGCCCTTCTGTTCAACATTTCTCATATGCTAACCTTCCCCCGTTTAGCTACGTTGGGTCTCAGCCCCCATCGTTCCCAGACCTAGGTGGAAGCTGAACTCCACCCTATCTTGAAGGTCACCCAAGCGGGAGTCTTTCTCTTCCCGCCAACAAGTTGCATGTGAACCAGAAGACTATAATCTCAGCCAGACCCATTTCAGGGAACAAAATAATTTCAAATGTCAAGTTTTATTGCATTCTCCCTTCCCAGACACGCACACACACACACACAGAGCTGTCATGTGGGATGCCACGTCCAGGTGAGCAGCTCCTGTGCTTTCAGTGTCACGACTTAAATGGCTTTGGGGGTGCTTGCAACCAATCCGATAGCTCTTTTCTCTCTCCCTTGCCTTTCCGCAAAATCCACCGGCGGTGGTGAGTGCCAAATCAAGCGAGGCACAGACTGTGGGGCGCCTGGCCTTTTCACGGCAGTGCGCTTCTGCTGGGGTCTCCACCGTAGCCGCACTGCGGTGATGAAGTTTCAAATTAAGCCTGGGTAATGATCCCAAAACCTGCTCGAATCACCCAGGCACGTTTATGAGCAGGTTGACAGACCCTGCATCTGCGGAAATACTAAGACTAAGGGAATACGTTTTTCTTTGCTGAAAGTTTTGAGTTTTATGGGTTGGGTTTTTTTTTTTTTAATGGAGGGGAAAAGTCTTTGGATTCGCAGTGTCTGATGTTTTCGTGGTGAACCTAGAATTGCTGCCAATAGACTACAGTTCTTGCTTGCTTAGATACCGTTTAGATTTTTAAGAAAATTAGAATTCAAGTGAAAAAAAAAAAGAGAGAATTAAACTTCCTCTCCCCAAGGTAGTCCTTGCTTAACGACTGTTTGGACTTACGACAGCCCTCTCCAGAGCTACTTACGACCTGTTTTAGACATTCCCATGGCCACACCCGGCCCCTGCAGTCATGTGATTCCATTTTGGGTGCTTAGCAACCGGATCATATTGACGGCCATTTGCAGCATCACACGACTGTGATTTTCAGCAGTTTTTGATGGTTTCCGGCGTTTACTTCTGGTTTCCATAAAAAAAAATAACACCCTTTGATGAATATGAGTTCGACCACAGCATTTGCTTAAAGTCTGTTGCTGCTGATGCCAAAAAAAAAAAGCAACATCGGGCACAGGAATGTGGTGACCCGCTTAACACAACTTATGACTATAATTCTGGGATCAATTAGAGCCACAAGTTAAAGATGTATTTTGCTAAAACAAAACACATCTTGACTGAAAAACGCCTTGAACACGGTGAGTTTTATTTTATTTTTTTTACTTCGCACCGCAGTGTGCATGACAGCATCCTGGCTTCTGCCGGCCACCTATAGCTGTTTATCCATTATCAGTTCTTTTCTCTCCTCATGTTCTCTGGCCGTACACATTGCTGACCTTGTAGGTTGTCTCCTTGGGAGTGGTCTTCTACAGTTTTTCCTCCTTTAGGCCAAACAATTAGCATGATCTGTCTGTGACTCCGGTCTAATTTAACTCCTCCTTGTTTTTCCGGACTTGACCCGGACTTAGGGGAATACGTGCAGATGGCCCCGCTATCTCTGCCCACTTGCAGAAGCATGAATGCAAGGTCATAAAAGGACAGCAAAGGAAACACCCAATATCCTAACCCACCTGGGAACATAATGGTGTCTTAGGAAAACACCTAAATCACCCCAAAGGGAACATATGGTGTCTTGGGGGGACACCCAAAAGAGGAACATTTTTAGCTACTTCTGCTTTCTTCCTTCTTATCTACAGTGTGCCAGCCTTAAAGGGCGAAGTCTTTATCTTATGTGTGTCAGCTTTGCTGGGTGAATTGCTTATGTCAGTGGTGGCGAACCTATGGCCCTCTCTGTGGGCACGCATGCCATCGCCCCAGCCCCGCCACCCCCATGGCCCCCTCCTCACCGGCAGCCCCCCCGGAGAGTCACCCTGAGTGCAGCCTGCATAGAGTAGTGCAGCCAAGGGCATGGCAGCCGGGCAGCGGGGACAAGACTCCGCCCTTGTGCCCCATTGCGTACAGATGATGCTGCAGGGTGCGGACAGAGGGCGTGGCTGCCATGATGCTGCTGGGGCGCCTGGGCGATCTGCTGTGGCGGGCCGTGAAGGTGGTGGGTGGCCCTGCAGGCAGGAGGCAGGGGTGGGGCAGGGGCGAGGCAGTTTTGTGGCACTCGGTCTCTAAAAGGTTCGCCATCACTGGCTTATGTAATCAAAAAAGGTATAAAAATAAGGCTTTTCTGATATTGGGGCTTTTCCTCTCTTTTAGAGAAGCCCGTCTTTGTTCAGCTGAATAAAAACGTAAAGCTTGACGGCAACTTCTGGTTTCCTGTATTTTTTTTAATCAAGCAAAACCTCAGAACCTGCACAGCACTGCGAAGACATTTTTGGATGTCTTCAGATTTGGGGTTTCCTCACTCTTGTTTCGGATCACCTGACTCGGGCGACCTAACTCAGAAGCAAACATGCCCTGAACGGTGGAAATTGAAAGAGAGAGACAGCCTTTGCATTTTTAGCGCATGCTACCTTTGGCACCTGAACATGTCCTGTCTCTCCAGAAAGCTCCCGGCTTCCTTGTTTTCCAACAGGGTGATCAATAGTCAGTACCAGCCCTGCTTGTTCTGGATCACTGCCTGGTATAGTTATTACTCCATCTGACATTAAACGGAGACAAACACAGCACGGGCAGAATTTGCAAAGCCCTCTTTTGTCTGCCGTTCTCCGTCATCTGAAGGGAAACGTTGGCGTGAAAGGGAATCGCTTTCATTGCACCATTTGCGGGCCGACGAGGAAGAAGCAAGTGTAAATTTGCAACTGAAAGGAGAAATGGCCTTGAAAAAACTCCAAAGACCCCTGAAAATTTGGAAGTAAGGTTATCAAGTTTATTTTTGCGACGTGTCTGCCATCTGCTCAAGTGAACTCCCTCATTACCTAAAGCAGCAGTCAAAACATGAAAACAATGAAATAATGAGTGTTTATATCTTATTGTACAGCTGGTCCTCATTTAGTGACCATTCAAAGAGGGAGCCAAGCTATCCTCCAAAGCGCCTGAAGGCAGGACAAGAAGCAACGGATGGAAACTAATCAAGGAGAGAAGCAACCTAGAACTAAGGAGAAACTTCCTGACAGTTAGAACAATTAACCAGTGGAACAACCTGCCTCTAGAAGTGGTGAATGCTCCAACACTGGAAGTTTTTAAGAAGAGACTGGACAGCCATTTGTCTGAAATGGTATAGGATTTCCTGCCTGAGCAGGGGGTTGGACTAGATGACCTCCAGGTCCCTTCCAACTTTATTATTATTATTATTATAAAGTTACAAAAGGCACTGAAAAAAACCAGACTTTTTGACCGTTTTTCACGCTTAACGATCTTTGAAGCATCCCCAATGGTGACGCGATCAAAATTCAGAGGCTTGGCCACTGACTCACATTTATGACGGTTGCAAGGTCCCTGGGGTGTGTGTGTGTGTGTGTCACGTGTGTCACGTGATGCCTTTTTGCGACCTTCTGGCAAGCAAAGTCAATGGAGAAGCCAGATTCACTTCGCCACCACGTTCCTAACTTATCAGCTGCAGAGATTCCCTCAACAACGATGGCAAGAAAGGTTGTAAAATAGAGCAAAAATTCACATAACACACGTCTCACTTTGCAACAGCAGTTTTGGGCTCCACGGGTGGCTGTACGTTGAGGACTTACCTGTATAAAGATGTAATAATTCCTGGTTTTCTGGAAAGGTGTGTGTGAGAACGTGGCTCTGCAGCCTTGCGTGGAACGTGTACAGAGGCATGCAGCTGCGGGGCTGGTTGGCATGCCCAAAGCCTCTCTTTGTCTTTGAATTAGTTTCTAACCTTGTTTTTCGTCATCTCTGCATCTTTTTAAAATTTTAACTTTATTATCGGTTGTATAAAAAGAAAACTAGGCTCTTAGGCTGACCCCACAAACAGTCCACAGCTGGGAAAGACTCCTGGCAATGTTTTTATGTTTTCATATTTTATTTATTTCTGTGAGGGGGCTGTGGGTGGTTCCAAAAATGTGACAAATAAATTATAGTAAGTATTTCTAAAATTGCACTGACACTAGGAGTGATTGCGCGGGGTCCTTGATGCTCTCTGAGCTTGGTTATTTTCTTGCAGACGTTTCATTACCCAACTAGGGAACATCATCCCTGCTTAGCACTAATGATATTCTCTAGTTGGGTAATGAAATGTCTGCAACAGAACAGCCAAACTCAGAGAGCAGCAAGAAATCCACAGTTCAACCCTAAACTACAAACATTCTCTTCTATAAAAATGTGTAGCAAGTTCTCTTCTTTATTGTTATCTTTCTTGGTAGTGACACAAAGCCGTGGAGTCTACTTCTGATCAACATGCAGAGAATTGTATTCGGATTTCACTAGGAGAGTGTCAACTGCCTGCTTAGCTCCCCTACTGCAATCCCCGGGATAAAAAGTACTTAAATTTGCTAGAGACATCCTCATTACTTTCTGCCTTGCTGTGGATGCTTTTACAATTTTAAATGAGTGCACTGCTCTTGCGAATTAATATTCTCCCAGTTAAGCTCCACTAATCTGTCTTGGCTAGAAGCATTAATTAAGACATTGACTTTTTTGATCCCATCATATCTTTTCGATTCCTCTTTTTTAATGAAATAATAAATCGTGGGAGACTTGCAATAGTAACTACTTGAATTTCTGTGACAGTGAATAATGAACTTTGCTAAAGTCTCTCATTAAAGCAGCCACTCTGGGGCGGGGGGGGCACGTTATGTCTTTTTCCTGTAATCCTGGAAAAAAAGACAGGGCTGTTTTAATGAGTTGATGTACTGTAGTCAGTTGGGCTTTTAGAGAAGCCGTGCTTATTTTTTTAATTAATTTAAAAAAAAGCTTTTACATTCATGTTGTTTCTACTTTTAATATACGTTCATAGGTTCTGGGTCTTCAAATTCTGCTTTAGGTTAAATGCAAAGTTGTATTGTTTTAAATGAAGGCCTGGATGGGGTCGTATACAATGCCTTCTAAAATAATAAAATAAGCTTTTTGTATTTTTTGATGAAAGGCTACAAAAAGCTCAGCTAGGCGCCAAAGCATGATGTCACGATCTTTTAATAATAGCATTCATTGTAACAGCAGTTGTGGAAACGTTCTTGGGAACACTAGAGAAATGGTTCCCTGTTACCTCCTTTTTGGAGAATTTTTAAATTCAGGCCAGAGTCCTAATATTACTGGTGGTCTCTCATCTAAATCCCCACCAGGTGCAATTTTCTTAGCTTCTGAGTCCACCTGAAGTTGGCCCACTGTTGACATTTTCTGAAACATGTTCTTAATACACACTTTTTTTCATTAAGAAAGTGACTGCATGCCCTCTTGTGTTCGCTAATCCAACGCTGGGCTAAATGTCTGTGGCGATTCTCAATCATCCAACTCACAGTGGTTCCAGAGCTGTTTTTTCCAAAAGGCAACTGGACTGGTGCCTTTTGCAAAAAGCGCCTTTGGGACACTGAGCTCCATGACAGGATAGCCTTCCAATCTCTTCAATAGACTCTTTAAAGATTCCATTATTCCATTGGTCAATTCAATAGTATTTCTGAAGGGTGGATATCATGAGTTAGTGGCCAGTTAGTGGATTGCGGGTGGTGAGGAGAAGACACAACGCTTTTTTAAAGCCAAGAAGAGAATGTTCAGTTCTAATATTGTGAGACGCTGTAATGACAAGGCCCATTAAATCTTCCGAAAGAGCAACATTTACGCCCAAATTCTCACAATTGAAACTACAAGCAAAACTATCTGTGCACAGTGAATAAGATGGAGCTTGGTGGCTCAAAATTGGTGCCCATGCACGAATCCTATGAAGGGATCCTCTCAGTGATGAAAGGGTTGTAGGATACAATGGATGCTTTGCCTGATCCACCAGATCTTTTCTTCTTGGCAAGAATAGGATGACCCAGGATAAGATTCAATGGGATACACCATTGCAGCCACTTCCTTCTGTTTGGTACCTATTGGCTGAGAATACTTTGGTCTTGTCATTCCAATCAATCAATCAGAATAGAGCCGGAAGGGACCTTGGAGGTCTTCTAGTGGAACCCCTTGCTCAAACAGGAGACCCTATACCATTTCAGACAAGTGCCCGGTCTTTTCTTAAAAATCTCCAGTGATGAAGCACCCACAACTTCTGAAAGCAAGCAGTTCCACCCATTAATTGTTCTCACTGTTAGGAAGTTTCTCCTTAATTCCAAATTGCTTCTCTCCTTGGGTTAGTTTCCAACCATTGCTTCTTGTCCTGCCTTCTGGTGCTTTGGAAAATAATTTGACTCCCTCTTCTTTGTGTCAACCCCTCACATATTGGAATACTGCGATCATGTCACCCCTAGTCCTCCTTTTCTCTAGACTGGCCATACCCAATTCCTGCACCCGTTCTTCATATGTTTTAGTCTCCAGGCCTTTAATCATCTTAGTTGCTCTTTGCACTTTTTCCAAAATCTTGACATCTTTTTGTAATGTGATCAAAACTGGATGCAGTATTCCAGGTGTGGTCTTACTAAGGATTTATAAAGCAGTACTAATATTTCATGGGGTTTTGATTCCATGCCTCTGTTCCCACCATCCTGAAGATTATAATTTTGGAGAAGATTGAGTAGTTGAGGGTAGATCTAGAACCTCCAATCTAGATCCTCCATTTGGTCACATAATTCCATTTTCAACACCTATCTCATAGAATTGTGACATGGTTTAAATCTAGGATTTTCTAATTTATTAGTTCCGACATTGATTGTGGTGGTTCTCCAAAGCTTCAGATAGAATGTTGTTGTTGTTAGTCGCGAAGTCGTGTTCGACCCATTGCGACCCCATGGACAACGTTCCTCCAGGCCTTCTCTACCATCTTCTGGAGTCCATTTAAGCTCACGCCTCCTGCTTCAGTGACTCCGTCCAGCCACCTCATTCTCTGTTGTCCCCTTCTTCTATTGCCCTCAATCTTTCCCAGCATTAATGGATACAGTTCTTTTAACTAGACATGTAGAAACCTTTTCTGCTTCCACGTTTGCAGATGACTTTAACCTTTTCCTAGTTCTCTTTTTGACACTACAATTATATTCTCCACATTACAGTTGAATTCTGATGTGATTATTGTTGGTTTTTTTCACGCATGCACACACAAACACACATCCCCTCATTGCCTTGGATTTATACTTTTGTGTTCTTCTCCTCTACTACTATGATTAAAAACTGCAGTGGGGCGTGAGGGCAGGAGTGGGATAGAGGCCCCCCTCAATTATTACATATGGTTTTCCAGCACACACACACAAAACCTTTTAATTGATGTCAACTCCTTACGCAGATAATTGAGTCTGTGACTAATATGTAGAATGTAAATGCAGACAGAAAATAGAAAGTCAAGGACAATTTATTTAGATCAAGCCATGTGATTCTTTTCAGAAAATGTGGATCAAATCAGCATTCATCCAGAACCTGTAATTTGAAAGGGTAGATTGGATTCAGAGGACTAAGGGCCTCGGGAGACCATCTGGTTGCTAGAAATAAACAAACAACACCCCCACACACACAAAAAAATCTTTTCTGCTAAGATTTTAAGGACATAGCAAAGGGTTTGCCTTCATATCACCCCTCACCTTTTGGCTAAAGTACAATGCAAGCTAATAGTCTTTATTGCGTGCGGGGGGCACAGAGTTTTGATGTGACTTTCCAGGTTCTACATGAGCCCCATATTAGAGTAGAGTAGAGTAGAGTAGAGTAGAGTAGAGTAGAGTAGAGTAGAGTAGAGTAGAGTAGATCAGGAAGGGATCTTGGAGGTCTTCTAGTCCAACCCCCTGCTCAACAGGAGACCCTATTCCATCTCAGACAAATGACTGTCCCGTTTCTTCTTAAAAATCTCCAGTGATGAAGCACCCACAACTTCTGAAGGCAAGCTGTTCCACTAGTTAATTGTCCTCACTGTTAGGAAGTTTCTCTTTAATTCCAGGTTGCTTCTCTCCTTGATTAGTTTCCCTCTGTTGTTTCTTGTCCTGCCCTCTGGTGCTTTGGAAAATAAGTTGACCCCCTCTTCTTTGTGGCAGCCCCTTAGATGTTGGAACAGTGCCATCATGTCACCCCTAATCCTTCTTTTCATTAGAATAGCCATACCCAAATCCTGCAACTATTCTTCATATGTTTTACTCTCTAGGCCTTTAATCCTCCTAGTTGCTGTTCTCTGCATTTATTCAAAAGTCTTAACATCTTTTTGTACTGTGGTGACCAAAACTGGATGCAGTATTCCAGGTGTGGTCTTATTAAGGTTTTATTCGAGGGTTGAGTTCACAGTGTGAATTAGATGGGGCTTAGTCGGTGAGTCTAAACACAGTGTCTTTTGTGGGAGCCAGTCTCACAGTTACTGCCACCTCCAAATCACTTTGGTTTTAGCCACAATCCAAGTGCTGAAGCATTGTGGGTTAGTAGCCTTCACAATTCCTCAATCAAAGGCATTGTCAAGGAACATTAGAAGGATTCAAAGGACAGAAGTGGTTTAAAGCAGTGACTTTTTCTTTGGTTTCAAACACAACTTGTTCAAAGTGCACTCAGCAATGTAATGACTTGTCAATGGCTGGGAGTACTGGATGCCTTTAACAAAAGAGTAAAAACCAAGTTTTTGAAATTGAAGCCACTCTATCAGCTGGGTGAAATCTGTTCACTCAATCTTCACAATGCAGCAATCAAATGGGGGAACAGTTACATACCTTATAGGAAGATCAAATGTATTAGCTACGGGCAAATATGAAAGGAAATCCAAGATAATTTGGAATAGAAAATGCAAATAGCAAGCTATTGCAGCTCATAAACTAGTTGTTATGGGTCAAAAACCACCTCTTGAGAGATATCATCTATTTCTGTAATAAACAATCCAGATGTTGAACCAAATTCCTGCCTTGTTATTGAGCTATATCCAGTCTGCAATCTTAGGAGCTCTCCATGGTCCTGACCCACAATCACTGATTTATTACACTGTGCCTAAACTGCTTTTTTTTCTATAAAAGGAGGAAAAATCCTTTAGTAATTTTTATTCTTCTAGAAAACCCAATATCACTGGGTGAAAAGATGGAATTTCAGATCTTGGTTAAAAAAAACCCCTTATTTCAAAATCTCCTTTTTTATTATTCAACTGTTATTCAGCAATATACAATACAGTTTATAAACAAATGTCTTACCTTGTTTCCAATCTTTTATTTTTTTTTCTATTTAAAAATAAATATTATTGACAGTGAATATTCATCACGTTAAGATGTGCCTTTTTTTTTTAAACCAATGTTTTCAAAAGAAATAATTTAAAAAGAGGAGAGCGGAGGAGGCGGCAATGATAATAATAATCCTAACCACAAGTATCTATTCAAAAAGAACCTTTCTTTAGAAGAGCTTTGCCCCTTCCTGCTCAACAGTTCGTGCAAAATCAATTATCAGAGGACAGGTTTTTAAAAAAGGAAACAGTTGTAAAAAAAAAAGGAAAAGAGAAAATTATAGCTACCTTGTGTGAAATAGGGCATTGATGCCACAGGATCTTAAAACTAAATTTATCATGTCAGGTGGCAAACCTTTCATATAATGTCCCCAAAAATATGCTTTACCCCTCCCCTGTAGGATGTGTCATGCTTCCTCTCCAGTCTTTCTCTGTCCATCTTTTAAGATTGTAGTTCTTGTTGAGGGTCGTTGCCTTCTTCACTTTGTTCTAATCGTGGTCTCCTCCATTTGGCTGAGGATTATTGGGTAAAGAAGTCCATCAGTGGTTTAATAACAAGTGTACAAGCTTATGCAGCATGAAGAGGAACGTACAGAAGAATGAGTGAGTAGCATAAATAGGTTCTGTACCTAGGAAAAAGAGAACGAAGGAAAAGTAAAATATACCAGAGGAGGGAAGCATGGAAAAATAAACTTTAATTTGGGCAAAAGTTAGGAAGTTATTGGCATAACGTTTAGGACAGAATTATTGGTCGATGACCTTGTTGCGGTCTGGAAGACAAAGTCATGGAAATGATAAGAGATACAGATAGAAAAAGAGATAACAGAACGGCAGAGTTGGAAGGGACCTTGGAGATCTTCTAGTCCAACCCCCTGCTCAAGCAGGAGATCCCATACCCTTTTAGACAAATGGTTGTCCAATCTCCTCTTAAAAAACCCCCAGTGATGGAGCACCCACAACTTCTGAAGGCAAGCCGTTCCACTGGTTAGTTGTTCTCAGCAGAAGGAAATTTCTCTTTAATTCTAGGATGGATCTCTCCTTGATTAGTTTCCATCCATTGCTTCTTAGCCTGCCTTCAGGGGCTTTGGAGAATAGGTTGACCCCCTCTTCTTTGGGGCAACCTCTTAGATATTGGAAGACTGCTATTATTTCTCCCCTACTCTTTCTTTTCATTAAACTAGACATGTCCAATTCCTGCAACCATTCTTCATATGTTTTAGCCTACAGTCCCCTAATCATAGATAGATATAGAGATAAATAGACTAAGATAAACAGAGACAGAGGCAAAAGATAGGGATAGAGAGGGATAGGGACAAAGATGGTAGATAGAGAGTGATGGGATATGTAGGGGGGAAAAAACCACACAGTAAAAAACAGAGATGTCAAGATGATATATTCAGCCTAAAAATGAAGTTATATACAGTATATGCATCCATTCCCCATCTCATAATTTGGAGTCTAGAGATGGAGATATTTCAAAATGAAGAATTAGAGTAGGGGGAGGGTGGGGTTTTGGGGTGGGTATGGGGGTTTATACTGTAATCTTCATAAAACTTTTAATTAAAAAAATGAAGAATTGTGCAGAGATCCAGTAAGGGTCAAAGAACAGAGATGGAATGGTAAGAATTTCAGATAGCTCCACCCATTCGTAAATTACCTGTCTGTCTGTATATTCAGGGGCTTTGATTATAGGTAGTCCTTGTTTAGCAACCACACTGAGGACCAGCAACTTGTTAAGTGAAGCAGTGGCTTAATGAAACCATTATGATTGACTTCAGCTTTGCTTTGCTTTGCTTTACAGGCCTACAAAATGAGAGGGTTGTTTGCCAAGTTACTCCTTCATCACTGCTGAATTTGCAAATGGTCGCTTAAATGAGGCAGTCGCTAAACAAGGATTACATGTGTTCACAAAATTGCTGCCGCAAGGGGCCATTTTTTTTATTTTTGAGAATGCCTCCATGTCGGATGCAGAGTTCAAAAAGATTCTCCAGATCAAGATAATATGAGAGGCATCCTGCTTTGCAGCGTGCCAGCTTCCCTTTTAATTTTTATTTCTAATTAAATCAATCTTTTAAAAGCAAGAACGGAAGCCAGGTAACCCAACGTGCATTGCATTGCCTGCCACTGCATCTAATAGAAAAGAAGTAGGTGAAATTTGAGATCTCAAAAACTTTCCGCAAAAGGAAAGCGGCAGGCCACCTGATGAGGGCGCTAGAGAGCTGGAGCTTAGATCTACAATATATAGCCTGCAAAAACATACATGACCTCTAGATGGCAGAAAAGACAGTCAAAACCTCCAACACTGAGTTCTCCCGATAGGTAGGTAGGTAGGTAGGTAGGTAGGTAGGTAGGTAGGTAGGTAGATAGATAGATAGATAGATAGATAGATAGATAGATAGATAGATAGATAGATAGATAGATGAAATATACATAAAAGAAAACAATTGGCTATTTTTAAACAGCTAATTCTTGCAAATGAATTAGCCCCCAAAATAGCTGATAGGACTGTCTCTTTTTAAAATATATAGCACTGGGTTGGCACTGAGCTTCCAGGAAACTAAAAGACAATGTGGCTTGATTCCAGCATTTCTTGATTAATAGGATGTGAACCAATGTTGTCTTTGGCCAAGGGGAGCAAGATTCACCTTGACAATTTCCATTATAGGAAGATAATACATTTTCTGGATAGGCTATACATATACCAAGTTAAAAACAAATAAACCCATATGGGATAAATAAATCTAGACAAAGGGCCTGAAGGACAATTAAATAATGTGCGAGTCAGTAAGCACAAAATACAGAATGCTGGAGAAGATAAGCCTTTGGCTGATGTGGTCCGACTTCTTTATTGATTATGTTCCTTGGGGCAGCATACATGTTTCTCTTCCTTGCCAGCTTTTACGCTCTGTACGCCTCTGAAGTCAAGACTGTGAAAATATGATTAATCTCAACTGCACCATGAATTTCATCACTGGGTAAAGGTTTGAACCCAGAACTTTCCAGTCTTAATTCAAGCTGTTCTTTCCATAGTTTCTGCTTTTCCATCCCATTCATCTCTTAGATGAAGTTGCCTAGTGGTTGTGTCTGGAAAAGACAGGAACAAGGCAGCAGCTTTTTGGGGGGTGGTGACCAAATGGATAGCAAGATTAATCATGTCATGGGATGCAAGCATCTAGATAGCTCTTAGATATAAGTCAAAGCTTTCAGTTTTCTATATCTCTTTGCTACCATCTTGTAGTTCTTGATGTTTTTGCAGCCCAGAGATGGTCCTGAAGATGAATCATAATATTTGATGGACAAACTCTGGACTGGAAACCTGATGTCCTTCAGATCTTATGGACCTTAACTTGTCAATCCCTGCTCCATTGACTCAGTTTACCAGGGCTCATGGGATAGAATCATAGGGCTTGAACAGCCCTTTGAAGTCTTCTAGTCCAACCTTCTGCTCAAAGCAGAGACCCTAAACCATTCAAGACATAGGGTTGCCCAATCTTTTCTTGAAAACTTCCAGCGATGGAGCATCCACAACTCCAGGAGGCAAGTTGTTCCATTAATTAATCCTTCTTACTGTCAAGAAATTCCTTCCTAATTCCAGATTGCATCTCCCTCTGATGAGCTTCCACCATTGCTCCTTGTCTGTAGGGGAATCTATAGCCTCAAACATCCGGAGTCTTGTCAACCCCTTTACTAGTTGGTGACCCATTGCTCTATTCCAGCGCAAAGCAGTATTTTGTAGCCCAGTACATGAATGAATTTAGAATTAAGACTATAATTAAGACCTAGGAGCCCTGGTGGTGATTAGAATGCAGTATTGCAGGCTGTCTCTGCCCACAGCCAGTTTGATTCTGACCGGCTCAAGGTTGACTTGGCTGTCTAGCCTTCTGAGGTTGGTAAAATGAGGACCCAGATTGTTGGGGCCAACATGCTGACATTGTAAACCACAAAAATGCTGTGAAGCGCTATTGCAGGCTAAGAAATACACTGCCAGCAGTTCAATCCTGACCGGCTCAAGGTTGA
Organism: Protobothrops mucrosquamatus; assembly: GCF_001527695.2. Taxonomy (NCBI): domain Eukaryota; kingdom Metazoa; phylum Chordata; class Lepidosauria; order Squamata; family Viperidae; genus Protobothrops; species Protobothrops mucrosquamatus. The sequence goes on from NW_015388129.1 coordinate 47,326, forward strand.
TGCAGCCTTCCATCCTTCTGAGGTCGGTAAAATGAGGACCCAGATTGTTGGGGGGCAACAGGCTGACTCTGTAAACCGCTTAGAGAGGGCTGTAAAGCACTGTGAAGTGGTATATAAGTCTAAGTGCCATTGCTATTACTAAACGCTATTCCTATTGCTAATTTCCGGCTTTGCCTTGGTAGATCGTTCAGCTCAGCTCAAGGGGGGAAAAAAAGGGAGAGAGAAAAAAACAGGAAAAAAAATACACTCTCCCTCTCGTTGCTGTCTTTGAATGTTTTTATTAAAAAAAATCTGTCAATCGATATCACTCAGCCTCAAGTCTGCTGCTCTCTTATTAGATTTCAGTGCAATCCAATTTGCAGCACTTTGAAAAGTTTTCCAAGAAGCCCCTGGCAGGAAAACAGCTAACCTCCTTTGCTCGTGGGCAATTTTTAATTAAAAGCTTTGCATAATTTTTGGTACCGGTTGCCCTTCAGTGGCTTGGCTGTGTTACCAAGAGAATCGGAGGATTTGCTTCAACCCCCAGATCTTGTTTCTTGGATTTGTTTTTTTTAAGAAAAACTAACCAGCGCCTGCGTAGATCCTCACCTATTGCTTCCTGAAGCCAGAAAGGGGGAAAAAAATGGTAACTCTAAATCATATAGTCAAGGCCATGGTTTTCCCAGTTGCAATGTATGGCTGTGAAAGTTGGACCATAAGAAAGGCTGAGTGCAAAAGAATCGAGGCCTTTGAACTTTGGTGCTGGAGAAGACTCCTGCGAGTCCCCTGGACTGCAAGGCGATCAAACCGGTCAGTCCTAGAGGAGATCAACCCCGACTGCTCTTTAGAAGGCCAGATCCTGAATTTGAAACTCAAATCCTTTGGCCACCTAATGAGAAGGAAGGACTCACTGGAGAAGAGCCTAATGCTGGGGAAGATTGAGGGCAATAGAAGAAGGGGTCGACAGAGAATGAGGTGGCTGGATGGAGGCACTGAAGCAGTAGGCGTGAGCTTAAATGGACTCCAGAAGATGGTAGAGAACAGGAAGGCCTGGAGGAACGTTGTCCATGGGGTCGCGATGGGTCGGACATGACTACGCAACTAACAACAAACCACCCATTTCTGATGATATAGAGGTAATCCTTAACTTACCACCACAACTGAGACATTTGTTAAGTGAATTTTGCCCCATTTTATGACCTCACTTGCCACAGTTGTTAAGGGAATCCCTGCAGTTGTTAGTAACATGGTTGTTAAGGGAATCTAACTTCTCCATTGATTTTGCTTGTCAGAAGGTCACAAAATGACTTCAGGACACTAACCGTCATAAATACGAGTCAGTTGCCAAGCGTCTCAATTTTGATCACGTGACCCTGGGGAGGCTGCAACGGTGATCAGTGTGAAAAACGGTCATAAATCACTTTTTTCAGTGATGATGTACCTTTGAACAGTCACTAAATGTCAGTTGAGGACTATCTATATTGCTTTTTTTGAGATTCCATATTGATTTACAGCCTGTCAAAATTATGTGGCAAATGCCTTATCTGAGAGCTAATATGAATAGCAATAGGCATTGTAATAATATAAATTAGAATACAGAGTCAAATTAAATCTGGTTCCAGGAGAGGTTAAACTGGCTCTCTGGAATCTCTCTGGGGAGAAGATAGTCTGGTTTGCAAAGATCAAGTTGATCATTAGATGGCAAACTCTTTGCTTCTTTATACTATTTCTGGGTTCTTCAGCCCAAATCTGGTAGCCCTGCGGTCAGCAATCTCTTTTTAAGTCAGCAGGCTATCAGAAGTCCACCGGCCTCTGGGTTATAAGCAATGTCAAAATTGGAGAAATGCAAGCAGCTTTTTGCACCCAGCAAATATTCAAGATGGATTTTGGATTAGGCCTAAAGGGAGAGACTAAGTAAATTTTGACTGGAATGGAAGGAGGAAAAAAAAAATGAAATGACCTCCAAGGTCATCTTGGCAAACTGGAATTTTTCTCACAGCGATTATTCCTCAACAAGAGCCGGACTGATTATAAAATAAATAGCTGAGCGCTGCCGTGAAGATCAACCAGAACCAATGAGAATGGTTAGTTGGCTGTGGTCTAAAGCCATTTCAATGCTTTGCCACAAGGCTCAAGACTGTTATGATGGAGATTTGTGCTGCACATTGTCGAAGGCTGGAACATGAGTGAGGGATCTAACTTCCAAGAACCTGTCCAAGCTACTCACTAAAAATAAGTCACCTCTAAAAGACAGATCAAGCGAGAGAGTACATTTCTAACAGAGTACATTTCTACAGAAAACCTCACCCCTACGCACAGAAATTACAGCAATATTGCGGATTCGGGTTCACCGGGTGAGCAGCATAGGGAAACTTTCCTTGCTGTTACCGTAAAAATGGGAAGATGGATGTCTGCAGTGGGACTCTTCATGTGCTGCTGTACAGATCGTGAGAAAACATTATTTGATTCCATTTTGGCTTAGGAGGCTACAGGAACCTAGTCATTAGGGTTTCTAAAGTAGGAGTTATGGCTACAAATTCTGGTTGAATTAACCAGTAGTGGCTTGCTCCAGAAGACGTGATCAAGCAAGTTGTGGATGAATAAATGTGAACCCAGGAAAAGGGTATGACTTCTATCCAGGTGTGTCCAGTAGAAGTCAGAGTGATGTCATGCAGGAGCCATGGTGGCACAGTGGTTAGAATGCAGTGTTGCAATTAGCCTACGGCATTGGTATCACTGCCCACTGCCAGGAGTTCGATTCTGACTGGCTTAAGCCTCCCATCCTTCTGAGGTTGGTAAAATGAGAACTCAGATTGTTGGGGGTCAATAGGCTGACTCTGTAAACCGCTTAGGGCTGTAAAGCACTATGAAGCGGTATATAAGCCTAAGTGCTATTGCCCTCCCTTCCTTCCTTCCTTCCTTCCTTCCTTCCTTCCTTCCTTCCTTCCTTCCTTCCTTCCTTCCTTCCTTCCTTCCTTCCTCCCTCCCTCCCTCCCTCCCTCCCTCCCTCCTTCCTTCCTTTTTTCCTTCCTTCTTTCCCAGTGCTTAGAATGCAGTATTGCAGGCTGACTCTGCCCACTGTCAGGAGTTCGATCCTGACGGGCTCACGGTTGACTCAGCCTTCCATCCTTCCGAGGTCAGTAAAATGAGGACCCAGCTTGTTGGGGGAACAATAGGCTGACTCTGTAAACCGCTTAGAGAGGGCTGTAAAGCACTACACAGCTGTATGTAAGGTCTAAGTGCTATTGCTATGCTGTTCACAGTGTCATTGCACATGTTATACAAATTGTGTCATTTGCATCAGTCACAAATGACATCAGTGATGTCATTCCTCTCCCTTGGCCAATGTTGTCACAGTGGGCATGATGTCAGTTATCTCCCAGGGATCCTCCTACGCCTAGCCAAGCCTGAATTCTTACAAGAACAAGGCTAATGCCTGCATGCTGGGGCTTACTTCCAAGAACCCAGCAGAATTTTATTCTCTGCCTTTATGCAAAGATTCTTGCTTTCCAGTAAACGTCTCAGATGTGACCCTGGGGGCACCTGAAGATTTTATCAAAAATTACAGGGTGACAGCTGCTCACATTGACTAAACCCAGTGGGAGGGAAAAATAGGTAATGTGTTATTCATTATGCAAATAGTAATAACGCATCGTAGGTAAAGAAGTTAGTAAAGAAGTAGCATCATAACCATCCTTGTCTAGTACAGCGTGCAAAGCACGCCAAGGTTGCTTCAAAGCACATTGCAAAGAACAACATGTTTCATACTTGAAGCGTTGAGGCATCCTTTTTCTCTCCCATAAGTACTCTGAAGGATCTCCCAAGGTGTCTCGGCCCATGTAAAGCCTTTTCAACTGACTAGCCATCCCAGTGGAATTGCTGTCTGTGCCTGCACTCAGATACCCACTGAGAGAAGGTGGAAGGGCCCTCAAAGCATGAGCCTTGTTTCAGTGCTTCACAGAAAAATGCTTTGTTCATCTCAGCACCCTCCATAGGTTTGTATTACCTGACTGATAAGGCCAGATCTAATGCACACTTGAGGAACTGCAGTGTCACTGAACTTCAAAAGGTTTGCATCAGCTATGGCAAATCTAGACATCACACTAAAAAGCAGAGACGACACCCTGCCAACAAAAGTGCGTATAGTCAAGGCTATGGTTTTCCCAGTTGCAATGTATGGCTGTGAAAGTTGGACCATAAGAAAGGCTGTGTGCCAAAGAATTGAGGCCTTTGAACTGTGGTGCCGGAGAAGACTCCTGCGAGTCCCCTGGACTGCAAGGCAATCAAACCGGTCAGTCATAGAGGAGATCAACCCTGACTGCTCTTTAGAAGGCCAGATCCTGAAGTTGAAACTCAAATACTTTGGCCACCTAATGAGAAGGAAGGACTCACTGGAGAAGAGCCTAATGCTGGGGAAGATTGAGGGCAGTAGAAGAAGAGACGACAGAGAATGAGGTGGCTGGATGGAGTCACTGAAGCAGGAGGCAGGAGCTTAAATGGACTCCAGAAGATGGTAGAGGACAGGAAGGCCTGGAGGAACATTGTCCATGGGGTCGCGATGGGTCAGACACGACTTTGCAACTAACAACAACAACAAGGCACATGCTGCAAACCCCATGGTGACTGGTGGACCTTGTATATTGGAATTTGAATAATTTATGGCATTTCTTTTGATGAATTGAGCCATCAGTTCACCAGTCCCAAGCCATCTTTCTCTTGCCCAGGAGTCGTTGCTGGCTGAGGAATTCTGGGAGTTGAAGTCCACAAGTCATAAAAGGGCCAAGTTTGAAGACCCCTGCTCTAACCACTCTGTAAAATTTCACATAGGTAAAAAGAAACCAGCTGAGGCTCTCCTAGGATGACCACAAATAGTTCACAGTTGGGAAAGACTCGTGGTGTGTCATAGCCCAGCTCTTGGGGGATCTCAGGTCTCTTTCTCATCTCTCGGTAGGACTTGGAAGTATGTCAAGTCTGGGGAAGCAACTGCCAATCAGCATTGACATCATGAGCTTCCTAGCTCGGCCAAATTAGATAAAGACCAACATTAGCAAAAGCGCGACCTCCTGAATCCCTCATCATGAACCTTCACTAGATGGCATATTATAAAGAAATGGACAGAAGAACACCACACAGCCTTTTTTGCTTTTTAAGAACTAATCTACGTGATGTATTGACTAAAGAGACAGGGAATTGAAGCAATTACCTTTGTCCCATCTGTTCAGTACAATTCGGCCTCTCCTCTCTCTCTCTCTCTGTGGGTACCTTGACACAACAGCTTTACTTAATTATTCTTGGATCTCGTTTAAATGACAGCTTTCTGCCCACTCAGTAGTTGAGGACAATATTGTTCATTAAGTGAGCATGGCTTAATATAAAATGTTCTAGACTGTTTCCTTGATCTGAAAGACCTCATTGCCACAGATTCCCCAGCTGTGATTAAAAACTAGTTCATATTTGCGGCGTGGATGTGTCCTTTCAACTTGCCTGGAGATTTCACCTGGACCTGAGTAAGGATTTACCAACACGAGTAAAGGAGTGGGTTGCAAACAACGTCTCTGACTTTCTCCATTGGAGACTCACAAGAGCACGTTAACACTTGCTTGAATGTGATACCCTCATGCAGTTAGGAATCCTGACCACTGCAGAACAGTTGAAGATGCAGGCAATTTATCTGTGCTGATGCCGCTGTGTGTGTGTGTGTGGAACCTGTTACAGACCTCTGTTCACCATCAGTAGCTCAGAGGGAATTACAGAAGCATAGAAAGTCCTCTTGCTTTCATTAATAATCTCATGAGTGTACGGTCCTTTTTTTGTCCAGTCTGAAGACTGAAGTCTTGATTTTGAGTGCTGTGCTCAAACGTCAACATATTGGTAAGGCTAGGATGAAGACACGGGCAGAAGAAAGCAAAACTATGATTCCCTTTCACAAATATAAACAAAATGAAATCAAATTAATTAGAGGGAGTCTATCCATGCAAGTAGGTACTTAATAAGGTGCACTTTATCCTGTCACACAACAAATGTATTTCTTTGGCACATTGTATAAATACTTGCAAGCTCAATCACAGAGAGGGGGGACTCTATAGCTTTTGAGGCTTTGGCATTGCTCCTCTGGACTAACACCAGAATTAAGTGTGAGCATGTAACATCCATCTTTCTATTCTACCATCCTAGTCCATCACCTGGTTCAAGATCCACGCCTTTCATTAAAGTTTTCTTATGCTACTGTCATTGACCTTGTTTTTCTGCCTTCCGTGTGTGTCTCCTCCACTCCCTCCGTCTATTCTTATCTGATCTTGGGAAGGATAATAACTCTCATTCTTGCAGGAAGTCTGTCACATCGGTTTTGCACAGTCAAACCCTGGTTGTTGCCTGAACGTCAAGCACCTCAAAGTTGGTTAGGATCAGAGACGCAAATTAGCCTAGTGCAATAAATTTTTTAAAACGGGAATGGAACCATTGGTGCATTCCACTTGATAAGGTGGCCTTTGATGCCGCTTTCATTGTGGATTTTAGTGTATGTTCCTTATTCAATGTTTCATGCTTCCCGCAAGTATGAGGTGCGTTAACTTGTGTTCTTAATTGTTCTTTCAATCCATTCATGAGCTTGCTTGATATTTTGTTTTCTTCTGTTGGCATCTTTACTGAGAATGTATTCTTGAGGGGGGGGAGCATGTAGTAATCACCACCACCACTACCACTGGTTAGTACTCAGATGTCCACACCATAACAAAACTTCAGGACTGTAGGCTAGACTAGGAAGTTGAAAAACCATCTGGGATGAAAACAACAGCATATCACATCTGTACCGTTGCCAAGCAATCTACCCAAATACATCCTGAGTCAACCCAACTGGAAGGAATTTGATAATTATGCTTCCCAGTAGTTTAACCCAATATATATCCAGCCAATATACAAATATTCTCATTAGAGACAGATCTCATCCCCTAATCTTGACAAGTGACACTAGAAAATTAGCTATTAGCAGAAGCTTTATCATTATGGATGGCTACCTTTGATAGCTTATGCCACTGCTTCTCACCCCCCCTCCAAAAAACCCCTCCTCAGATCTTGATATTCTTCTCTAGATACTAGTAGGAAATTAGTCTTACGAGGATGCAAGACAGTTTTCCGATTTGTCAAAACAATTCTAACCCTCTCATCAGTATGTGCTTTTTCCCACCCACACAGCTATGAATGCATTCCATGCAAACTATGAATGTTATAAAACATGGGGAAACAAATGTTGGTTTGTAACAGATGGTACAAAGAATCTCCAGTAGTATTTCCCCTTCTTGGGGCACAATGTGCTATCTGCCTTGCCAGTGCAGAGACAAAGAACTTGCTGTGTCATTTTTAAATATGTCAGATTGGGACCTTGCTGAGCCTAGAAAGGATTATATGGAGCATGATAGTTTCAGACAAAAGCAGAGACATCACCCTGCCAACAAAAGTATGTATAATCAAGGCCCTGGTTTTCCCAGTTGCAATGTATGGCTGTGAAAGTTGGACCATAAGAAAGTCTGAGCGCAAAAGAATTGAGGTGCTGGAGAGTTCCCTGGACTGCAAGACGATCAAACTGGTCAGTCCTAGAGGAGATCAACCCTGACTGTTCTTTAGAAGGCCAGATCCTGAAGTTGAAACTCAAGTACTTTGGCCACCTAATGAGAAGGAAGGACTCACTAGAGAAGAGCCTAATGCTGGGAAAGATTGAGGGCAAGAGAAGAATGGGACGACAGAGAAGGAGGTGGCTGGATGGAGTCACTGAAGCAGTAGGCGTGAGCTTAAATGGACTCCAGAAGATGGTAGAGGACGGGAAGGCCTGGAGGAACGTTGTCCATGGGGTCGCAATGGGTCGGACACGACTTCACAACTAACAACAACATGTTTCAGACAAGTTAGCTTTTGGCCAGTGGTTTGGTTTGAGTTGGATTAAAGATCTAGATTTAAGCTGTACTTGTTTAGATAGCTTTGACCTAATGCAGAAAAACATGAAAACTCCTGCTGGATTTGTTCCAAGTTCTGTTTTGTACCCATAATGGCCATCCAGAGGCTTCCTAAGGTTTTCTGAACACAATGAAGGAATTGCAGCTTTCTTTTGAAATGCACCTTTCTGCTCATTCCTGCAGCGTTCTGTCTCTTATACTGAAAGTAAATATATAACCATGTTGGTTAATGGCTATAGATAACTTTATTCTTTCAACATTGTCTAATGACTTTTCAGATTTTAAATATGGGCTATTAACCTGCTTCCTCTTCAGTGTGGAATTTGACTTACGGTAGGTGCAAACTATGTTTTCAGATAGTTCGCTCTACATCTCCTTTCCAGATCTCCAAGATGGTCTTCAATCTGTGGCAGGGGTCTTCAAACTCGGCCCTTTTATTACTTGTGGACTTCAACTCGCAGAATTCGTCAGCCAGGCACGCTGGCTGAGGAATTCTGGGAGTTAGTCCACAAGTCATAAAAGGGCCGAGTTTGAAGACCCCTGATCTATGCCATGATCAAACCAAACATGGTTTGCTCAGTCCCAATTTACTGAGCAAACCAAGTTGAAGTTGTACAACACACTGTGCCATAGAGTCTAGTGTGCAAATGGCTGGATTCACACAACATGCTCTATCAGACTCTAATAAAATGCATTATGGAATTTGCACAATGCGTGAATCCAGACTGTTGCTTCGCTTTTCATGTATAAAAGACGGCACAGGAAAAGGTGATGTTCTTAATAAAAGAACAAAAGGAGTGTCCTGCTGGATCAGACCATTGGCCATCTAGCCTAGCAGTCTATTCTCAAAGTGGCCAACCATCTACATAAGGAAGCCTTCTATTACCCAAAAATAGCATAATAAAACACAGACCTTAGTCTGCCTAACGTCTCCCTTCCCAAATGACAATCATTTGCCTTCCAGTGAGAACCAGCCCACAATGCAAAAATAGCTGTAGCTAAGGGTTGTCTCAACAACAACTCCATCGCCCTGACACTTTTTTTTCTTCATCAGTGCAAACTCTACTGGAGTCATTGAAAATAGAAACACACAATTGTTTTGTCACTGTCACACTTGCAGACATGCAGTGGGATGCGCTCATTGTGAACCTCCTACCCAAATCACTCATTAAGAACCCATAATCAGCTCAACTTATATTTACAGTACAAGGATGAGGTAGTGATGAGAGGAGCCCAAGGTATCTCTTTGGGGAAACTATCAAAATACCTACTAACATCCAGAAGCCGCTATGCAAACGTTGGATAATCTTATGAATAAAAATGTGAGCATGCATCATTCTGCTTAACTATGTACATGATTGTTCAGCTAAATATTCAGAGTTCCCAAGGCTGTTGTCCAAGCATGAATTCTCTTAATCCAAAGATAAGTGGAAGATGGGTCTGGATCTAGAGATCCATATCACGATGGGATATTCTTTGGGAAAACCGCAAACACAACCTCACTGCAAGAATGCCTTGGTAAGGCCACACTTGGAATACTGCATCCAGTTTTGGTCACCACGATGTAAAAAAGATGTTGAGACTCTAGAAAGAGTGCAGAGAAGAGCAACAAAGATGATCAGGGGACTGGAGGCTAAAGCATATAAGGAATGGCTGCTGGAATTGGGAATGTCTAGTCTAATGAAGAGAAGGATGAGGGGGGACAGGATAGCAGTGTTCCAGTATCTCAGGGGCTGCCACAAAGAAGAGGGAGTCAAGCTATTCTCCAAGGCGCCTGAAGGCAGGACAAGAAGCAATGGATGGAAACTGATCAAGGAGAGAAGCAACTTAGAACTAAGGAGAAACTTCCTGACAGTTAGAACAATTAACCAGTGGAACAACCTGCCTCCAGAAGCGGTGAATGCTCCAACACTGGAAGTTTTTAAGAAGAGACTGGACAGCCATTTTTCTGAAATGGTGTAGGGTTTCCTGCCTGAGCAGGGGGTTGGACTAGATGACCTCCAAGGTCCCTTCCAACTTTATTATTATTATTATTAATGCCACCCCCTTCCTTTCTCCTCCCCTCCCTCCCTCCCTCTTCTCCTCTTCCTCCTCCTTGTCACCCTCTCCCTTCCTTCCTTCCTTCCTTCCTTCCTTCCTTCCTTCCTTCCTTCCTTCCTTCCTTCCTTCCTTCCTTCCTTTTTCCCTCCCTCCTTTCCTCCCTCATTCCTTCTCTGTCTGCCTGCCAAATGACTCTTGCCAGCTTGCATACCGGTACTGTAAAAACAGGAACACACCCATGATTAAACCTTAAAATGCAGCAAAAATGGAAAAGAAAGGAAAATACAGCATAAAGTCCAAACAAATCAAGATTAAAAATAACGGGAAGAAAGAACCTTAAGGTAAAAATAAACGATGGCTAATTTCCCTGGCTTATTAGAATCTACTCCAGAACAATTTGGTTGTCAGCATCTTCCTGCATGTCATCATTTTAATGTGTTTTAATGGATGTAAACTGCTGGGCATCAGCGCAAATTACACCGGTAGTTGAATATGAGAAATAAATTATGAGGAAGTTAAGAGAGCCACACTTGCCTTAACTTCTTTCCCACAAATGCATGACTTTGCACATCCCTGCCACATTCCCTGCTTAATTTTACCTGTCACCCTTCAACCAGAAAGCGGCAAGCCTGAGAATTTTTACTCTTGTAGAAATCACTCCGAGCTCTTGATAAATTAGCAGCGTTCTGCCAAATGTTGACCAATCTACATTCTGTTCGAGATGAGGCCACTGCAGCTATACACAATGAGGTGACCGCAGCCACACCTAGAGATTTCTATAAAAACATGATTATATCAGCAGTCTTACCTTCAGTTGCTTTTCTAGGTAATCTTTTCCCCCTGCCCATTGGATTCACGTATTAGGATCCCTTCACCCTTCTAATATACGGTGCCACCGGTTGCTAACTCTGAATTGCGTTTGCCAATTTAATCCTTTTTAGTGTTCATTTCTCCACTTGAGTATATAAAGAGAGCCAGGCTATCTTTGCTGTCCTTCCTTGGTTTAACCACACTCGCTCTGCTGAAAACTGTGTGTGTTAGTAAAACTCTTTCTGCAATAAAACCGCTTTCTAGGACACACCAACAGCCTTGGAAGCAATTATTTCTCTCGGTGTGCATTTGAAATGAAGTTGTTGAGATCTGTTCCTTTCCAAACTCCGGTGCTTTTTATTCCTGTATTAATAGATACTTCAGATATTTGTACTGTCGCCATTGTAAGATAGTTTTTAGACTCTTTTGTTGGCTTGGCTTGGGTGTGTCTGTTTCATTTCATTTCATTTTTTTTTTGAAGAAAGAAATCTTTAGACGGTCCCTCCCACTCCAGTCACTGCATAATTATAATGTTGTAAGCCTATTCTATTCTACATACATCTGGATTAGTGGGAAGGATTCCTAAGTGATGAGTGAATGTACAGGGGTAACTGTTACTCTACCATGGCAAAATCTTGACAGATACGAGTTTATGAACATTACATTTGCCTGGAGGGTGTCAGGTTGTATGGATGGGAGTGAGATGTTCTTCTCAGCAATTGCCTAGCCCAGTGGATCTCAATCTGTGGTCCACGGACCTCTGGGGGAGCGCACGATGCCGTCAGAGGGAAACCCTGCGAAAGCTTGAAGAAATGTTATGATTTAAACCTTGAATTCAGTCTTGGGGGTCCACGGCCAAGGTCTGTGGCCATAAAAGGTATTTAAAGGAGGTCCATGGTGAAGAAAATGTTGGGAACCACTGGTCTAGCCAACAGATGCACAGACAAAACCCCAAAGGGAAGTTGCAGCAAAAGGCTGCCGCTTAAAGTGTGTGGAACCATCCACACCCTGCTTTGGTATACAAGTACAGAGAAGAGCAGCAAAGATGATTAGGGGACTGGAGACTAAAACATATAAGGAACGGTTGCTGGAATTGGGTATGTCTAGTTTAATGAAGAGACAGACGAGGGGGGACAGGATAGTAGTGTGCCAGTATCTCAGGGGCTGCCCCAAAGAAGAGGGAGTCAAGCTATTCTCCAAAGCGCCTGAAGGCAAGACAAGATGCAACGGATGGACACTAATCAAGGAGAGAAGCAACCTAGAACTAAGGAGAAACTTCCTAACAATTAACCTGTGGAACAACCTGCCTCCAGAAGCTGTGAATGCTCCAATGCTGGAAGTTTTTAAGAAGAGACTGGACAGCCATTTGTCGGAAATGGTATAGGGTTTCCTGCCTGAGCAGGGGGTTGGACTAGATGACCTCCAAGGTCCCTTCCAACATTATTATTATTAACTGGCTGCTTCCACTACAATGTTCAGTTTTGATTCTCCAAAGGTCTGTTCAAGAGCATGTTCAGCAGGTTGACTTTGGATAGCTGTATCCCTTTTACTCGAGTAATTTTTCTGCACTTCTGTACGTGCTGTGAGCTGATTCTCGGGGGCCTGTTTTGGCAACCATTTGATTGGCATTCATTCTTGGAATTTGGAAATAGGGGAGGTTATCTTTCTTCCACTTTGTAGCTTTCAAGCTCTACTAAGGCATAAATGGATGTAAAATCACAACAGTGGGATTCAAGCTATGAAAAGCAAGACGTTCCATCTGTAAAACACATTTGCAACATCACAATTTACAATATTTTTTTTTATACATCCGCTGTTAGGCGGTGTGGTGGGGAAAGGACACAAAGAAGAGAAAAAATATTACAGAAATAAATGTGGAGCAATCCCAAACATGTCATCCTTTACTCAATAGACTTAAAGCACTTAAACTCTTTTTTTCAGGCACAATTCTAGTTCTGGTTCTTTCCAAGAGAAATCAGAATAGACTTTGAACCCACTTCAAAATAAGGTACTTTATTTGTCACTGGAAGAACACAATTTGTCTTATTTCTTTGGGGGGTGGGGGCAGGGTGCCTTAGAGTTAGTCTTCATTCCTGATGGCTGCAGTTTTCCAAGATTTGGGAAGTGGTTTGTTTACCATTGCCTTCTTCCTAGGGCCGAGAGAATGCTCGGCTGGCTTTGTGTTCCAGGCAGGACTAGAACTCATAGCCTCCCAGTTTCTAGCCTGGCACCTTAACCACTACACCAAACTGGCTCTCTCCTGATCTCTGACACAGTTACAAAATTAAAGGTATCGTTGGACGATAAAGCATTTTACAATTTTGTCTTGTTCCTGTAAGCATCAGTGTGTGCATTTTTTTGCATCAACTGAGAGAGGCATGCCTATGTTAGTCTCTCTCTCTCTCCCTCTCCTCTCTCTCCTTTCTCTCCCTCTCCTCTCTCTCCCTCTCATTTCCTCTCTCTCCTCTCCCTCTCCTCTCCTCTCCTCTCCCCTCTATCCCTCTCCTCTGTCTCTCCCTCCTCTCTCTCTCCCTCTCCCTCTCCTTCCCCCTCTCTCCTCTCTCTCTCTCTCTCTCTCCTGTCCCCCATCTCTCTCTTTCTCTCTCTCCCTCTCCTCCCCTCTCTCGCATATATCAATTCAAGCACAGCTCAATCTGTATTTTTCTCACTTTAGCGCCTGAGAACTGGGGAACACAGTTCCTGATTGGCACTAACTTTTCAAATCAAGAAGTCCTGTAGCCATGTCTTTTAGACTCTTTACCTTGTAGACTCCAATGACATTTTTATATTCTTCAGTCTAGGAATTAATCAACATCCCATAACAAAAGAGCTTGTTCCCTCATTTGACCTTATTGAGGTCTAAGGCAGCCCTTAATAGGCCTGGCTTTTAAAACACTAGGGATGTGTTTAAAATGTCTTTTGCATGTTTATTACCTTGTGACATTTAAAAACCGGATTCTGATTTCATTTATGCTGAATGCTCTTTCTGGTATTTTATGACTTAGTGAAAGTAGAATAACTGCTGGAACCATTTGTACCATGGAAACTGCATAGCACCCTTAGTGTTTGAATTGCTAAAATTAACGAAGCAAAATTCTGTTGAGGCAGTGGTTCTCCTGCATTGGAGACCAGGGATGAGGGCATGGTTGCAAACTTCAAGATGGCAGTCACCAAGGCACGATCAAAACTCCAACTATTTTTTAATGGACATTTGGCCTTATGAATGCCCCTGAATAAGATATTGCTGTTTGGGGTCCTTGGTGTTCTCTGAGCTTGGTGAATTTCTTGCAGACGTTTCATTACCAAACTAGGTAACATCCTCAGTGCATCCTCAGTACATATTGCTGTCTTTCAGAGATTCTGCATTTGTAAGATTCCTCCACCGATCAGTTGAGTGAGCTAATTGGCATACATATCTCTTTTTATTGGAATTTTATTGTTCTACCTAGGGCTGTGGGATGTTTTTCATCCAGAAGGAAGCACGTATGTGATGGAATGTGCCTCTGCAGGAGCAATGGGGGAAGAGTTTTGCCAACACAGAGCTTTCCTAGAGAGGGCCTGGATTAAGAGACTGCAAAATTCCAGGCTGGATGTGGGGGGGGGAGGGAAAGAGGTTTAGGGTAGTCACACCCTACAATCTTTCAGGATGCATCTAGCAGCTTAGAAAGTTATAACTTTAGTTTGGCAAGATTCTGTCTATTTGGTGCAAGCAAATTAAGGATTGGACTTGATTGGAACTTGCTGCCTCCTTAATGGGACTGAGCTTCACAATGTATGACCTGTGACTGCATCCTCTAAGCTGCCCTAAAAAATAGTCAGAGATTAAAAACCAGGGATGATCCAGCTTGAATGCTAAATGTCATTGAATTGACAGTTCGGTTAATTAATTAACCAGTCCATCCCAGTTGATGTCATTTTTTCCCCCATGCATTTATTTTTTTTCTGTCTGGGTCATCTTAAGCATTTAGAGATTGGGATCAGCAGGAGCTATTTTCATTCCCCCATCCCCGAATTTGAGATGCATTTATCTGAATCTGGTGGAAGGATTCTGAGAGTAGGATCTTTTGATAGTATCCTGCAATTCAACTATAGGTAGTCCTTGACTTATGATGTAATTGAGCCTAGGATTACAGTCGTAAGTGGCGTGGAGTCATAAATTGAGGCACAATGTGATGTGCAATTACAGACATTTTTAACAATAGTTGTTTGGTGAATGAGGCTGTTACTAAGCGAATCCATTTTCCCCAATGGTTTTGCTGGAAACCAAATGGCAGAAACTGGTATGGCTGTTCAATAGATTTTCTTTTCAAAAACAGTAGATTCCAGGGATACATTATGCCATCAATAAGCGTTTCCTGTCTAAAGGGTAGTAAATATTCTCTTTTCAAAATCCATACCAATAATAAAAGCTGGGTTGAATCTAGGTAATGAAACCCATCTCGGATAAATGCATTAAAACATTTAATGAATTGAATTCTGGGCATATATTTATTGTGCAACTGCCTTCTAAATACATTATTCATAGACTTGCTGCCAACTGCAACCCCGGGGGGGGGGGGAAGGGATAGATAGATATATTTGCTAAATCAAATAATTCCAGAGGTGCTCACTGCACTTTAGCGTTTACCCAAAGAAACAATATGTGTATCAAATGATGCTAATGTATCATAAACTGAAGAGTTTCTGGAAATGCAGGCTCTTCAAGAAATAATGATGTTACACAGACTCATGCATATCTCTTAAGAGATAATTATACTCTAATTGCTGTCCTGATGAACTATCCTTTCAAATCATGACAAATAGCTCCTGAATCAAAGATATTCAGGAAGCTTCATGATTAAACAGAAATTTGGAGTAAAATCCTTGCAGGAACCAATCTGGGTTGGTCCCCAAGACCAGAAGTTAAGTTTTTGGACTCGTGCTGGGCCCCATCCTTGGGAAATGTCTCTCTAGCGCAGTGTGTGCTTTGGGCTATGCTCTGTGTGGTATTTATATGGTGCCTAGTTGTGCGTGGCTTTTTAGGTGTTGACTGGGGTTCTATGCTCAAAGCACATATTCTGGTGGAGAGAAGTTCCCTAAAGATGGGCATGAGTCTGAAAGCTTGGAAGATTAAACCTCTGGTGACCAGCCTAGCTTGGATCCTGCAACATTATCCCGGGACGCGTAGATTCGCCTTCATTCGTGAAAATCCGCCGTGCTTTGAGCCATTACTTTGTCCCCTTAGATTTACATCACATTAGCATTTATGATCCCTTTATGGATTACTGCCTTGTCGTGCCAAAGGGGCTTGCATAACTCAATGAAGCTATGAGCTATGCCATGCAGGGCCACCCAAGACGGACAGGTCATAGCAGAGAGTTGTGACAAAATGTGATCCACTGGAGAAGGAAATGGCAAACTACGCCAGTATCTTTGCCATGAAAACCCCATGGACAGTACAGTACAGATCCTGAAGTTGAAACTCAAATACTTTGGCCACCTAATGAGAAGGAAGGACTCACTGGAGAAGATCCTAATGCTGGGGAAGATTGAGGGCAATAGAAGAAGGGGACGACAGAGAATGAGGTGGCTGGATGGAGTCACTGAAGCAGGAGGTGTGAGCTTAAATGGACTCCAGAAGATGGTAGAGGATAGGAAGGCCTGGAGGAACGTTGTCCATGGGGTCGCGATGGGTCGGACACGACTTCGCAATTAACAACAACAACAACAAGCATTTATGACTGGCCATCAAGACCCTTGCCAAACCAAAACTCTAGGTTGGCTGCTTTCAGAAGTAGCTTGAGATCAGTTACAGATAATCCTCGACTTAACAATTGTTCATTTAGTGACTGTTTGAAGTTACGGTGACACTGAAAAAAGTGACTTAGGACCAGCTTTCACACTTTATGACCGTCGTAGTATCCCCAGGGACACAGGATCAAAATTCACATGACACATATTTATGACGGTTGCAATATCCCGGGGTCATGCAATCCCCTTTTGTGACTTTCTGACTAGCAAACTCAATGGGGAAGCCAGATTCAACTTAACAACCGTGGCAAGAAATGGGGCAAAACTCACTTAACAAATGTCTCGCTTAGCAACAGAAATGTTGGAGTCCGTTGCGGACTTAAGGCCACAACTACCTGTACATCACAGTGGAACTTCATAGCTTATCTAAAGTACCTTCACCTCTTGCAGTTGATGCACTTTGGCTCCCAAATATCCTCTCTGCCATGGGTTGCTTCACTTTTGGCCCAACCCAGACTTTGTATTAATACTATGTCCTTTTTTTGTTTTCCAGATATAAAAACCACCAGAGATAGATAATACTGCAACAGATACATTAGCTAAAATGAAATTATCTGGGCAGAAAATGTTACCCCCACATGCTATTTTTGCTGCAAATGTTTATGCCCATCTGTTAACTGTTAACACGGCTCTGTGCCGACTACAATTTGGCTGTTTCATTAAGGCATATGTAGTATATATGTAACCCACAAGCACGCTGCATAAATTAATCAGTTGTGGAGGAAGATGGAGTTTGCTGTTATTATCAGCCCTTTAATGATTTACTGAAAGCTTATAATGACCCACACTGTTAAGAACCATGAAGTCCTCCAATTAAGATACATTTAATGGGGAAATAGCTGAAGGAGGATACAAGCATGGCAAATAGTCACAGTGACTTCAAGATTATTTCTCAGTTGCTTGTGAAAAGTAATGTAGCCATTGCAGTTGACCCAGAACATGGCAAGGCAGGCAGTCAATGTTACTTCTTGGTTCTGCCTTATAATCCCTGTGCTGAAAAGTTTGGTTCTTTCTGAAACATAGAACACAGAGCTGGAAGTGACTTAGTTCTTCTAATCCAAACTCCTGCTCAAGGCAGGAGACTTTATACCACCCCAGTCAAATGGTTGTCTTCTCCCTTCTTAACAATCTCCAGTGATGGAGCACCCACAACTCCAGGAGGCAAGTCATTCCACTGATTAACTGTTCTCACTGTCAGAAAATTCCTCCTTAATTCTAAGTTGCTTCTCTCTTCAATGGTCTTCCACCCATTACTTCTTGTTCTGCCTTCAGGTGCTTTGGACAATAAGTCAATCCCCTCTTCTTCATTACAGCCCCTCATCATGTCATCCCTAATCCTTCTCTTCAATAGGCTAAACCCTCCTAGTTCCTTCCACTCTTCATCATATGATTTAGATGCCGAGACCCTGGAAAGTGTGCAGAGAAGAGCAACAAAGATGATGATCTTGGTTGCTCTTCTCTGTGTACTTTCTAGGGTATCAGCATCTTTTCTGTATATAGTTTGAACCCAAGTTACCTCCAGGACTATCTATTCTTCACCCCTGTCTCTCAGATCTTCCAGAAGGTCCTCTCCTCCATGTCTTACCATAGCTAGGAATAATACCAACAGCAAATAATGGGTTTTGCTCTCTTTGGGATTTTCCACTGTTTCCCACTGGAATAAGCAGCCATCAGAGACTTCCTAATTACAGTTTAAGAAACAGCTGGTGAATATATTTTCTAAGTTAAGAAGCATAACTTGGGAAAGTCAGAAACAAGGTAATCAGGATGCACCAGTGCATGTAAGGCACTGTGTTGCACCATCTGCTATAAACGGCAGGTAGTTATGCTATGTCTCCAGAACACACCTCTGAACATACCTCCATCTAGAAGCCCTCACAAATTATCTGTCCAAAAGGGCTGCAGGTGAACAAGACCTTATATACCAGGGAAACTTTCTTTGCAGACAAACACCTCTTGGCTGCCAGCTGAGTTGGAATCTCAATATGTGCCATATTGAACATCTGGAGCAGACATGTCAAACTTGCAATGTCATGCAACATATTGGGGCTGTTTTGCCATTGCCGGCAATGGAGTGGGCGCGGCTTCCACGTGACGTGTCCGGCCCATGGGCCGGCAGTTTGACGCCCCTGATCTGGAGGCTGAGCCAAAGCATCCAAAAGTCCCTTCAAAGAGTTTCTTGAAGGTTGCTACTCATCTAGAATATAAGAGGCTGCCACAAAGAAGAGGGGGGGGTCAGACTATTCTCCAAAGCACCAGAATGCAGGAGAAAAAACAATGGATGGAAACTAATCAAGGAGAGAACCAACCTAGAACTAACGAGAAATTTCCTGATAGCTAGAACAATGAATTAATAGAGTAGCCTGACTCCAGATGTTGTGGGTGCTCCAACATTGGATATTTTTAAGAAGAGATTGGACAGCCATTTGTCTGAAATGGTAGATCTCCTGCTTGAGCAGGGGGTTGGACTAGAAAATGTCCAAGGTTCCTTCCAACTCTTGTTATTCTAATATTTGACCCTGGGAAACAAGGGCATTTGCAGAGAAGGCAAGTGACATCATGCCAGTCATGACATCATTATGTAATTGATAGAAATAATGTTCCGTATTTGCATCAGGACATGACCGATGCAAACGACTAAATCTGTAGCATTCTGGCAAACATGTTGGGATGCCTGTGTTGTTGCCATGGTTTCTACCAAGAGGCCTATATGGAGGACTATTTCAACTTTTACAAATATTTTTCCAATGGAGATATTGTATTTATGGTTGTGCCTGTAGTCTGTCAAGTTACCGAAAATCCCACTTCCACTGTTCCTCCACTACTCACTCTCATATTCTGCATGTAGCTTCTATTTTCAACTGCCCACTTCACTTTTTTGATAGAAACATCTTCTTCAAGAACGGTCAGTCATGCATATCCATGCCCCATAGTATTGAAATGGCAGATTTGTCCCGGAAAATGGATGACTTGGAAATTGATGGATGGGTGATAATGCCACAAGGATGGAAACACACCTTTACTTTGGATAATGAAAACCTCAGCTTTAATACTTGGCATCCTCAGGTTAGGCTAGGCTGCCTAAATGTAACCCTTTGGGGGAGGAAGGGTGTCTCTAGTTGTTCACTTTTATTTTATAGATTTATTTATTTGCATAAATTCCCCCCCTCTCAGTATACACTACTTACTAGATTCTAGGTGGATTACGATATTCTAAATGTGTGTGTTGTTCGTCCATCGATTTCGATGAAGACCTTGACATCTTATGGATTATGGGCCATCAGCGGTGTGTCCGTAGATGGCTGATGAGACCGATGTTAGCACAGAATGTTCTGCCACATACTGAACAGAAATGTGGACACTATTGCTTCAGCATTTGCAGCTCTGGCTTTACGGAGTGCTCGCTTCTCTTGTGCCAAGATTGTCCTTCTGTGTTCATATGTTCACTTTTATTTTATAGATTTATTTATTTGCATAAATTCCCCCCCTCTCAGTAAACACTACTTACTAGATTCTAGGTGGCTTACGATACTCTAAATAAATACGTGTGGGAGGACCAGATAAAAGAACACATCACATTTACTGTGTTTGCAGAAATGAACAATTACCACAATTCTTTTAGGAATGATAAAATGGTGGGCTCATTTAGACCTGGGAAGGCTGAGTATTTTAAAAAGTAAAAAAGGGAGCTGTTGCTATTGCTGTTGCTGTCCTACTCCCATGATGTGGGAGAACCTGGGGGCAGGGTGAAAAGAGGGATCAGCCTAGAATCCCTATGTAGCCACAAGCAAACTAAAGCCAACAATCCTTGAGTGCCATTGACCCGTATCTAACTCTAACCAGGTGGTGACTGTTAGTTGAGAAGATTCTTGTGCCTAGGCTACAGCGACAAATCATTTTAATTTAATTTAATTGAACCTTCATGTGTGGACCCGGACTTTCATATCTGACATGATTTTTCAGGGAGTGGGTATTCACGGCACCCTCTCTTTGGGTGGGTAGATTCTACCTGGAGCAACTGTCCTAAAGGCCTAAGCCATGCAGGTCTTTCTAGGTCATGAGGTATATACCATTATCTTCCAAACGTTCTCCTCCCACCCCAAAAATGTGTGTTCTTCAACCACAAGATGAAGGTCCATCTCTGCTCTACACACTTTGTGCTGATACGGACGGTGGGTCCCACTCTTAGGACTTGCTATTAGAATACTCAACACTTTTATAAGCTGCTAGACAACTCATGATCTAGCTCGTAGTTTCAGAGATATTTCGATGCCTAAACAGATAACTAAGGGGAGGCAAAAAGTAGTGGGAATGGAAGCAACTTCTAACTTCCCGCTGACCTCCCCATTGACTTTCCTTGTGGCAAGTTGGCATTCACCTGGCGGTGACTGTCCACTGAAGCCATCACAACTTTCCTAAATTTCAATTGCACAGAAGTGTGATGGCTTCCGTAGACAGCCACAGTCACATGATTTCTATTTCCAATGCTTATTGCCGACTTGATTTTGGTTGCATTCTGTAAGTTAGCCCCATTGAGGTATCTTGTTTTAAAAAGTTGTTTCCCTATGATGCGCTGTTTCACCAGCTGAAGATGACAAACAATCAAACAGACACAAAAAATACATAGATTGCATCCCTCTAGTGAGGGAAATGAAGAGATAACCCGATCCTTACAAATCTCACTTTTGGTTTTTAGAGCACATAAGCTAAGGATATAGATCCAACACAGCCAGTGACAGCAATGTTTTCTTTCCTAAACATTTCTACCTTGTGCCTATTTCTCTTCTATTATTCTGAAATCTCAGTCTAAACTTTACATTCCAATCCTCATCACACTTCAGAATAAACCTCTTTGAAGACTTATGGAATTTATTTCCCCCAATAAAACATGCTTATCACTAGAAGCACAGCTAAATGAATAGCAATAGCAATAGACTTAGACTTATATACTACTTCACAGTGGTTTACAGTCCTGTCTAAGCAGTTTACAGAGTCAGCCTCTTGCCCCCAGTAATCTGGGCCCTCTTTTTATCGACCTTGGAAGGATGGAAGGCTGAGTCAACCATGAGCCAGTCAGGATTGAACTGCTGGCAGTGAGCAGAGTTAACCTGCAATACTGCATTCTAACCACTGTGCCATCACGGCTCTTGAATGCCTTCACAAGAGGACATTTTCCTCCTTGCAATATTTGTAGTGGACCTAAAATATAACATTACTCATACAGGTAGTCCTTGACTTATGACCGCAATTGAGCCCAACGTTTCTGCTGTTAAGTGAGTTTTGTCCCATTTTATGACTTTTCTTGCCACCGTTATTAAGTGAATCACTGCAGTTGATAAGTTGGTAAGCTGGTTGTTAGTTGAACCTGGCTTCCCCCTTGATTTTCTTGTCAGAAGGTCACAAAAAGGGATCCCATGATCTTGGGCACAGCAAAGGTCGTAAATATGAACCAGTTGTCAAGCATCTGAATTTTGATCAGGTGATCATTTTTCAGTGCGGTTGTGACTTCGAGCGGTCACTAAATGAACTGTTGTAAGTCAAGGACTACCTGTATTATAAATATGGAGGGGGAAGAATGACGAACAACCTAAAGATACATTCAAATAGATCGATGTCATATAATTATGATCTTGCTGATATTTGAAAATAAATCCACAGAACTGTTGCAATAGCCTCTGTGAGAGAACAAGGTAGCTTCTCTGCTATTATTACTATTACTGGTTAATGCTACATAGTGCTTTGGAGAAATGCTTTATATAATAATTTGTAATAGAGTTTTCTTCGTACAATGAGTCTATATTATTTCTATAGTGAATCCTAGGGAGGCAAGTACTCAGTTGACCTTTTAAAGCATTACATTCACTTACTGCCCTGCTGGGAGAAATACAAAGCTTTCTCTTGGATCAACTAAGAGGTTTTCAATGGCAATGTTCATGACATAAGAGCTTCATTGAAAGAAATACTCAGAAATATACTCTTAAGTATTAAAACACCATCCAATCACATAAAAATATTTTCATTCTTCAAAGAACCATATTTTTTTCCCTCAAAAAGAACATTTGCTCTCAATTTTCCCTCAAAAGAGCATTTGGCCCAAACACAATTTATCAGAAGCAATGCCCAATTTTTGTCCTTTTCAGTTTAAATATTTTCGGTCTACATCAGGCTAAATTCTTTGAAATTGAATGCAATACAACCTCTGGAAGAAAACGTCCGTTGAGAATTATTTTAGGCTTCCTATTTGAACGGGAGACTATTGGGAAAATGTACTCAGTCCACATGGAGAGCCAATTAGGGTTGAATTAGGGTTACAGTGTTGGACTAGAAGACCCAGATTCCACCCAAGTCCACCAAAACCCATAGGATGACTTTGGGCCAGTTGCTCTCTCCCCAGCTTAACCCATTCCCCAAGATTGTGGTGGCGGGCAACGCCCTGTGCGTCGATAGAAGTGCATAAAAACAATATGAACGTTCAGCTGAACCCTCAAAGGAGGATTTTACACGTCGCCAAAGACGAGCTCAAGTAGAAACCCAACGGAGCAGAAGAAGGAACCATTAGCCTGCCGGTTGAACTGACCCAGAGCAAGGTGCGTCCGGACGCGTCTTTGCGGGCAGCCAAGTCAAAGCCGGCGCTCAGCACCAGGGACAGCTCCCTGCGCTTCCGCCACTCCCCACCGGGTGTCGCTGCGCCTCCACCTACCTGCTCCTCGTTGCTGCGGGAGGACGATCGCGGAGCCCGGCCGAGGCGAGGCCGACGAGGCTGCTGCAGCTGCCGCCGCCGCCGCCGCCACAGTCGCGGGGCTGGAGGAGGAAGAGGCGGCGGAGGACGCCGAAGACGCCGAGGAAGAAGAAGAGGAGGAAGAGGAGGAGGAGGAGAGGGAAGAGGAAGCGGCGGTTTCGCCCTGCGCCGGTAGGAGGCGCTTGTCTCCCAGGCCGGGCTCGGCGGTGGCTCGCCCGGACGGGCTGCTTCTCCGCGGGCCGCTGCTCTGGATGTGCGAGACGGCCTCGGCCGCCTGCACGTCGGCAGGCGACAAGCTCGCCAGGACCCGCAACGCCGCCTGGGCTTTATGATCCTGCGTGTCTTCGTCGCCGTAGTCCGATACCCGGCACTCGTAGACCCCCTCGTCCTGGCGCCGGACCCCTGACAGCCGCAGCCGGTGCGAAATGTCGTTGCCCTGGACGCGCACCGTCTGGAAAAGAGGGAGAAAGAAGGGGTTACTTAGGCGTGGCGGGCCCGCTGTGGGGGTCGTCGGGGCGGCGAGCGGGAGGGTAGCAAGCGGGGTGAAGCCTCTGCAGCCATCAGAGGGGAACAACAGCCCTGGATCATCTCCTCCTTGGAGATTTTCTACCCTGCCCTGTTGGGTTTGTGGACTAAGAAGGACAATTTAGGACAGTGGTTCTCAACCTTTTTAATGCCGCGACCCCAACCGGTCGTAAGTCGAGGACTAAACCGGTCATAAGTCGAGGACTTTCCCTGCCCGGGAGCGCCGCGCATGCGTGGTTCCACCCCCTGCGCCGGCCGAGGCGTAGCTGGCAAGCGGCAGAGACAGAGCAGGCCGACCACCAGCTGGCCCAGCCCAAGGGAGGTAAGGCACCCGCCGGAAAAGGGGAAAAAAATGGCGGACAGCCTTGCTTGGCGACCCCCGTGAAATGGTCGATCGACCCCAAATGGGGTCCCGACCCATAGGTTGAGAACCACTGATCTAGGAAAGGGGAAAGGCAACAAAAAGGGGTGACTCTCATCCTCTCTGGAGGCTCCATCCTGAAGCCAAGGAGAAACCACGGGAGGCAAAGCAAGACCCCTTGATGTTCATAGCTAACACCCAAAGGTGCTCTCGCCTATCCCTGCTTGAACTCGAAGGGGGTTTGCTTCGTGGTAGGCAGCAGATAAAAAACTCTTTAGGGAGAAAGCCTCGTAAAGCCTAAGGATGTGGAGAGTAAGATCACCTTCCCAGCACTGGAACAAGCAAAGCAGAGAGAGAAGGACAGAAGCCTCTTCTACCAATTTGTCCCATGCCTACATGATTCAGTTTTAACCATGAACCCCCTGCCCTGGTAGCCCTCTTCCATCCAGCGCCCTCCAGATATTTTGGACTGTGCAATATATATATATATTTCAGTAGACAGGAACACTGATGGGGGCTTATGGACCTTTGAATCCAAACCATTCTAGTGGGAGACCCATTGATGGGCTTCTGATGGGCTTCTGATCTTCCATTGGTTATTAGATCTTTTTGAAGCTATCGTGTGTTGAGCATTGGACCTGCTGGGTGCACAGCCAGAACTCCCCTGGAATCTCCCAGGCATGACATCGTGTATCAAGTTGTCACTTGCCCCTCCTCTTCTGTGCCGTGGCCCTACCCCCTTTTGCAGCGGATCCCACAATGCATCTGTCCTAGTACATATTCTGTTTTTTTGTGGTTGAGAGGGGGAGATGGCCTTATTTCCCCATAGCTTTTTTTTTTAGTTATAAATTGCTCTGTGCAGTCAAATCTAAGGAAGATTTAATGAGGCGAGACAATTAAGCAGTCAGGCAACATGTTGTGCAATTCAAAGTCCATTTCATGGACCAAAGATCTACTAATCGTACAGTAGGATGGTCTCAAGGGTTGGAAGAGGTAGCAAGAAAAAAAAAGTTAGTCCTGCTAATGTAGTAGATTTCTACACAAGTAGTTATTTCCATAATGCAATGCCTCTTTCTATTTCTACCCTCCTGCCTTCTAGTTTGATTGACACTCTAATTCTCAAATTCCCAGCCATTTTATGGAGCGATACGGTAAATCCTTCTGCAAAATCCACCCTCTGATCCGCATTCTGTAATCACATGATTTGAAAATAAGCTAGCTTCTAGCAGTGCATCTCAAATCACACTACAATAGCCCAGGACTTTTCAACCTTTTCACCCATTGTCACACTTTTAGGATATGGCAATATCCAAGTACCACCAGTCGCCTAGCAAGGTGTCAAAAACTTAATGACCCCCCCAAGAGGAAAAAAAGTGATAAAGTACAGGTAGTCCTTGACTTACAACAGTTCGCTTAGTGACTGTTCGAAGTTACAATGGCACTGAAAAAAGTGCCCCCCAAGCCACAGCCGAGCAAGACACCTGCCTGCCCACCCGGCAGCCCTCCTGTCCGAGGTTTCCATTGTTGTGAGCATTTCTGTTGAGGATTGGCAGCGGGGGTGGGGTGGGGGGGTGTTTGGTTTTTATTCCCCCTGTCTGCTGGGTGGTTGCAGCAGGTTTTGGTCACTTCACAAGACCCTGGGACACTGTGACCGTCATAAATATGAATCAGTTGCCAAGCATCTGAATGTAAATCACAAGACCCTGGAGAGGCTGCAACATTCCAGCTGATCGGCGCTTCTTCTGGGCTCAGCAGAAGCACCAGGATCAGTGCCGAGCTCCAGCTGGAGCCTGGCGCTTCCACTGAACCCTGACAGCCCCGAAGAAGCACTGATCCTGGCGCTTCCACTGAGCCCTGACAGCCCTGCAGCTCCAGCCGTCTCTCACTCAGGCTTGTGCGGTGTTGCCACCGGTTCCGCTCATTCCCCTCCCCCGCTACTACTTTTCTAGGATGGTCACATACCACCTGCCAGGTGCCAATGTACCACAGGTGGTACCCGTACCACTGGTCGAAAAGCCCTGCAATAGCCTTTCTGGCATTTTGTTCATAGGATCCAATTCAATGTATGAGTCTCTCCAGGGAAACTTGATTGAAAACTTTGCCATCCTTTCTATGCAATTATGGATTGTTCTTAAACGTTTCAATCTTCATCTTGCATCCATATCTGCTCCCCAATTTTAAAGCCTCTCTTCCTCCTCCTCCTGATAACAGCAAATTATTATGGTTTCAAGGAGGTTTGGTTTTCAGTGGATGAAGATCTAAATGCACCTTCCTGGATGGAGGAATCAGAGAAGGATTTGTAGCACTAACCTGAATTTCGCTGAAAGCTATAACAAACAGCTTCGCAATCTCAGAATCTGTTTTGAGTATCAGAAAAGTTGAAAACCCTAATGCATTCCACAAAAATGCCCCTGATCTTGTAGAAAAGCTCTTTTTTCCCCCTCTCACAAGATCATAAATGGTCCCAGCCCAGGAAAGAACCTGGATCAGGACTTGCAAGGAGAAGACAAAGATTCTGAAGGCTCTTGAACTTTACTTCTCTTGGTTACCTTTTAGCTTTACATATTATTGATAAGCCATGGCTTGTTTAATTGTGATTTATGAAACAGATGACAAATGTATTCCCATGTGGCCTTAAGGCACAAAATCAAGATTTGAAAATGGCAATGACAGGCTTACAGAGGCCAAAAAAACAAAACAAACGCCAAGCAATGTTCATGATGGAGTTTCTAAAGCAATGCCTTGAAAAATCAAATCATTCTTTGATTGTTCTGGTTTCAGCGAACGTACGATGCCTTTTGGTGGTGCTCTTCGTCTTCCAAATTGAATTGGCCTTCTCCCAAATGAAATGGCTCGCCATTGTTCGTCTTTTGCTTCTGTCCATTTCTATTTCTCCAGCCCACAGTGACTATTTCTAAGCACTGGTTCTCTCGTCCAAAATCAGCTACTAATTCCATTTCCTTCTTCCCTTAATTAAATGCATCTCTCCACTACAGTCAACAGCCGGGCCGTTAATCCTAGCCATTCCCCCTTTCCAGCAACAATGCATTGAAAATATATCACCTGTCAAAATATCAGCCCCAACGTGCTGGGCTTTCTTAATCCTGTCTTCATCCTTTTATAAAAAGAAAGGGTTCCAATCACATCTAGACACTCATTCTGTGCTTCTGCTCCCCAGACTAAATCCAGGGGCCCTTTCTCCTCGTTAAAGCACCAATACAATGTCTGCATTTAATCCTCTGCAAAGCTCATAAAAATCTCAGCCAGCCAACCCCCCCAACACACACACACACAACATTTTCCCCCTCCAAAAATTAAAGAAAAGGAAAAGAAAAGGAGAAAGAGATGGGAAGAAAAAAGAAAAGAAAAAGGGAAAAGGAAAATTGAAATTCCTTGTGGGAAATCACAGAATTATAATATCACACAGCTGGAAGAAACCAATTCAGTCAAGTCTTCACCCTATGCAACGGGCAACCTATCAACTGCATCTGGTTAATTTAATGTAAATGTAAAATAAAATAAAATCTAGTTTTTCTCTAGCTGCTCTGCACTTAAACCTGGATTTTAAGTAGTTTTGGTTGTCTTTAGATGAAAAAAAATGGGAGACCTCATTTTTGAAGGCATCATCATCATCATCATCATCATCATCATCATCATCATTCCTGTATTTGAATAGATCATAATTTCACAAGCAGGATCTGGAAGGGTGTAGCTAGCACGACTAAGCTGCACCTTAGAGTAGGACAAAGAGGAGGCCATATATGACAGAAGGGTGTTTCAAATCAACAAGCGTAGTTCCATTGTAATATAGTCTAAATGAACTTGACCGAAGTGGGTGAATGATGGATTAGCCTCTGAAATCTAAGGTGCAATCAGCCGTGGGACAAAACCATGCTAGCTCACCCAGCAGGTCCAAAAGAGTATGTGGTCATTTTGTTAGACGCGAAACCAGTTTGAAATCTTTCCCACACCATGACAAACACCACAAACCTAAAGTTGACATTATATCAATTATTTAGCTGTCATGTGTGTGAGAGAGAAAAGACAGAAAGACAGAAGGAAAGGAAAGGAAAGGAAAAGAGGAAGGCAGGATGGATGGATGGATGGATGGAAGGAAGGAAGGAAGGAAGGAAGGAGAGAGAATAAAAGAATTGCTTGATGGAGGTACTAAGAATGTCCAATTAAACCTATCCCCTCCAAACTACAAATCCTTGTAGGCTAAACCTTAGCTCTATGGTGTTCCATACCTGTCCTACCATCTCTCCAACCATCTGCTTCAGACTTTAAGTACAAGATGGAACCTTAGCAAACTCTTAAAATGCCTTTGGATGTGAGTAAAAACAGTGGGGCTGTTTGTCCTTAATGTTCCCCTTTGGAGTCTTCTCTTCTCCATGAATGGGGAGATATTTTGCCATTGAAACAAAACCTAAGCGTTTTCATCCAAACGTGTAGAATTCCCAGCTGCAGCTCGAAGTGGTAAAAGCTCGGAAAGAAGAGAGCGTTTCATTCTTCCAAATGTAACCTGCCTCTCAGGCCAGGAGGTGGGCAGCCTGTGGCCCTACCTGCATATGAAACCCTTTGATCTAAACTCATATGGCTCTCGGTTCGGTTTCAAATGTTCTCCACGAGTCATTAATGCAAGCTTGTGGCAAAATGATCTACCCTTTTCTGATTGACTGGAGAGAAAGAGAGAATGGAGAGACAGACCCATGCTGTCTTTTGACCCTGGCTCCTCCTGACAATGGCTTATCTCCACCTCCATTTGAAGTTCTCCTGGAGGATGTGGCCTCCTGAACTATTCATTGGCTTTGTCTATTACAAACTGAGACTAGGATTTGAGGAGGTGAGAAACCCTGAGACAAATTCATCTCTCTAGTAGCTGAGGACCAACAGACTCCAGAAGGAAGGTAGACTTTTCCAAACTGTCCCCTATCTACACGCCAAAGATAGACCCTGCTCAATCAGCAGGGCAATTAGCTGATTATAACGGCCTCACCCTTAATTGATAATGAGCGTGCAACGAATTTGATAGAAAGGCCGTCATTTCTAAATGCGTTAAATGACTCCTGGCGCCTCTTTGTCCATTTCCAGGCAGGTAGAAAGTGAACCTGGAGGAACCACTTCAGTATTATAGACAGACAACGCCACGCATGCATTTTGACAGGTACTTACGCTGATCTTCGTTGCGTCTTTACTGGTTGCCTGAAAAAGAAAGAGAGAAGAAAAAAAAAAAAAGGAAGGAGAAAAATGAAACAGGAGATTTCTAAAGACCAAGAACAACACTTCTTTCCCTCTCCACAAAGATGGAGTGGATAATACTTTTCAGAATCCTTTTATCAAGGTTAATGACAGACTACTTTATTTTGATTGAGAGTACACTCTTAACGCACTGGGTGAACCACAGCTGACTTGAGGAGATTCCTGTCATGTAGATACAGTTTTTGCTACCAGAAAGCAGAAGAAGAAGTAGCAATTCCTTAGTTTATTATATTTCAAGCAAATACAATTCCAACAGGCATGTGAAATTGCCATGGCAGAAGCTGGGGAAGACCCGGCATTCAAATATTAGCTTTGAAAATCAATTTTCCTACCATGCAATCATTTTAATGTCTTTATACATTATTTAGCTTTTCTTCCCACCCTGCAGGTCTGTTGTCAAAGCCATCGAAAATAGGCTCTTTTCAAGCACTGAGCTAACCCATCGCAATAAGCTTTAAAAATATGCGGCGGAGTGAAGGCAACGTGTCAAAACAAAGGCAGGACTTCAATCACAGTCACAAATGTCCCCGTTTTCTCTACTGTCAACCAACGCTTGGGCTGAGACTTGCCAGCGGAAGCCCTGTTTGTGGTCCCATCTTGATTCTGGCCCATAGGATGTGAATCCAGATCGGGCCTTCTCAGTGGAGATGGCTCAACTATGGAATTGTTTCTCGCATTGTTGAAGACAAAGCCTGTTCAGGTCAAGCTCAGCTCCTGGAGATTTCATGGACCCTTCCAGGTAGGGGCATCCACAAAGGGGACAAGGAGGATCAGGTTGAGAAAAGCAACATTGTGGTATCATAATACAAGCTGGGGCCCCTTTTCCACATGGGTTACAAAACTGCTCATCCTCCAGGCTTGTGGTTCATAGTCACAACATTGTTTTTGTCATGCTGAGAAAAGCAACACAACCCAGAGGATGCTGAAGCTTAGAACATAGAATAAGAGAGCTGGAAGGGACCTTGGAGATCTTCTTGTCCAATCTTCTGCACGAGTGGGAGACCCTTGGCTATCTTAGAAATTGTCCTACCGCTTTTTTTTAGGGTGTTTTATGACCTTTTAATCAACCTGGGTACTTCTTAGTAGTCTCTCATCTAGTCCTAACCAGGTGCAACCTCACTTACTTTCTACGTTCAGACAAGATCAGCCAGTTGCTGCGACAATTAAGCAGATTTTTGTGGAATAATTTATTTATCAAACTTGTATGCCACCCATCTCACTGAAGGCATAATACTAAATCTAAGATGAAACAGTGCCTTGAACTGATGCTGGAAGCATTTTAGTTTCTGGCTAATAGATGAATTTTCCTTTGAGCTTCTTATTGGATGATTAAAAATTATTGTGCAGCAAAGCTATACGTGTATAGTTTTGTACACCATCTGGGGATGTTTTAAGAGGACAGGCAGCATATTTAACAAACGCAGAGATAAACAGCAATAAGTTAGTAGAGAAAACCACCCAGTATGATCAGTGAACGTGAAAGCACAGGCTCATTTAAGCTACAGTGGTGTGAGTCTTTTTTTTAAAAAAAAATGCACCAATGTAGCTACTGCAATGAGAAAAGCATAAACACTGAAGAAATTATGCCAAAATGCACACAATTCAGATATTCTGCATCCTTTAATAAAGTTGTACTTAATGTTTGGAGATATTGTTTTGATCCGAAAAAAACGTGGACACTGCATTAAGCATGCAATTTTCCTTGATCGCAACTGGCTGTGCTACAATTGTATTGGCAGAGGGCAAAGCTAATTCAGACTAAGAGATCATTCTCGCTGAAGTCAGTTTCGATCAGCTGCAAGTGGGTGTCAGTGTTTCTTAATAAAAAAAAAAAAAGGCTTCACAGCAGCATCCAAGTATAAATGGCTGATACATTTCTTGTAATTTTTCCAGAAGAATTACATTATTTCCCAATAAAATAAATCTGCCATGGTATTTCTTTTTGGCTTGAAATAGTGCAGAAATTTGGAGCAGGATCATGGCTTAAGAGAGAGAGAAAGACTGTCTAACGCAGTGGTTCTCAACCTTTTTAATGCCGCGACCCCAACCGGTCGTAAGTCGAGGACTAAACCGGTCGTAAGTCGAGGACTACCCAACCGGTCGTAAGTCGAGGACTTTCCCTGCCCAGGAGCGCCGCGCATGCGTGGTTCCGCCCCCTGCGCCGGCCGAGGCGTAGCTGGCAAGCAGCAGAGATGGAGCAGGCTGACCACCAGCTGGCCCAGCCCAAGGGAGGTAAGGCACCCGCCGGAAAAGGGGAAAAAATGGCAGACAAAAAAAATGTCGGACAGCCTTGCTTGGTGACCCCCGTGAAATGGTCAATCGACCCCAAATGGGGTCCCGACCCACAGGTTGAGAACCACTGGTCTAACGGGTCCAAATTTATCAAGAGCAGGGTCAAAAAAGTCAAGATGGCAGCTGCAGCGCTGAGTTCAAGACCCCACCTCTTTTTTATATGTGACACATGTAAAAAAAAAAAGAAGGGAAAGGGTTTTGATTAAGTGGGTTGGATATTCACTTTTTCTTTCCCTTGAGATGCTCTGAGAACTTAGATATCATCTACCTTCCCTTCTAGCAATCCGGAGTTGCAACAGAGGGAAAAAAACATGTTGTGTCCCCCCCCTTTCCCCCTTCATAGCTGGTGCCTTGAGGAGGTACCTAAGTCAAACTAATAAGGTTGTACTAAGAGCTGTGGTAGCCCAGTGGTTATAATGCAGCATTACAGGCTAACTCTGCCCACAGCCCGGAGTTCGATCCTGATGGGGTTCAAGGTTGATTCAGCCTTCCATCCTTCTGCTGTCAGCAAAGCGAGGACCCAGATTGTCGGGGGCAACGTGCAAATAATGCTTACATTGTAAAACTGCTCAGAGAGTGCTGTAAAGCACGATGGAGCAGCATATCAGTTTAAGTGCTATTGCGGTTGTTAACTCAGAACTGGGCCACAGGTATGAACAACAAGCTGTACCTCTCAGCCCCAGAGTTCAATGCAATCTCCATTCAATAATCCTTTTCACGTGATTCCTTTTAGGTCTTAACATTTAGGACAACTTTTTTTTCCAATTGGATGCCTTCCAGATGTGTTGGGAAAGGAACTCGCATGATTTCCACTTGCGTTGGGCTTCAAGACTAGGAAAGCAGAGCCCATCCCTGTCAGATTTGACTCTACTACAGAGAGTCAGTCAAGCTTGACTTGGCTCAGCGCGTTCCATGCATCCCAAGAAGGTCTCGCACCAATGTGGAATTGTTATTTTCCTTGCCGATTCCATTCTCTTAACATGCCACCCCACTCGAAGAGCAGCTGGTGGCTGGGCGCTTGTAAGCTTTGCAAATCAACCCGAGCAAAACTGGGATCTCAAGGGAGGTCGAAGGCTCCAGAGGATTACCTTTCAGTCATTGTGAGATGCACGGGGTTTCAAAGCTTAAGCACTCATTTGCATTCTGACCCATCCTGCCTCCGCGTTCCATGCTAGGTTGATGCTGCAGCATTATGTACCCATCTTTCTCACGTTCAGACTGCCAGCCCCATTGCTGAAGTAGTCGAAAGTCATGACTGGGTGCCTTCCAGTTGGGTTGGGAAAGTAACTGCCATGATTTCCACTTGACTTGGGTTGCAAGACTAGTAAAGGAGAGCCCATCCCTGTCAGATTTGAGGCACAGTTGGAGAAACCACCAAGGCTGGTGGAACCCTAAGTTTGAGGAAGAAGGCCGGGGGGGGGGGGAGAGAGGGAAAGGCATCTGAAGAACCGCCCAATGAAGGTGGCGTATCTCCATTGCTGTGAGCCATGTTGGCTATCTGGCAGGAGACAAGTGGAAAGCCTAGAGTGGCAGGGTTATGGAGAGAGGCGTAGAGTGGACTTCTCAACCCAGGGCTGCAGCTTGGTTTGCAAGGCCAGAGCCTCCCAAGGTACTATGAGCAAGGAATAGGTGCCAGGGCGGAGCTATGCAAACGAAGTGCAGCCCTCTGAACCTACTCAGTATAATTCTCATGGCATCTTACCCAGGCGGGGATGCTGAATGCAATTTTCTGAGAGCCAGCTGGAGCCAGCCGGAGGGGCGGTGAACTTGTACACCAGTCACAAAGACAAATAAGAATTCCCACCTCCGTAAAATTTCTTTTTTCCCCCCTTCTTCGCCTGGAACAGTGATCATTCCCTTTGGAATGCGTTTTGGGGTCCAGGGTGTGTGTTTGTGCAAAACCACCCAATGTTCTAATATTGGGGGAATCTAAAGGATCGATTGATTTTTGTTCAGAGATTTTTTTTTTTAATATCCCTTCTACAGGGGGTCCTAGTGGCAGGGGGAGGGTTAAAAAAAAATGC
>NW_015388129.1:81861-87750 GCF_001527695.2 Protobothrops mucrosquamatus
GGAAAGGAAAGGAAGGAAGAAAGGAAGGAAGGAAGGAAAGGAAGAAGGAAGGAAGGATGGAAAGGAAGGAAGGAAGAAAGGAAGGAAAGGAAGGAAGAAAGGAAGGAAGGAAAGGAAGGAAGGAAGGAAGAAGGAAGGAAGGAAGGAAGGAAGGAAGGGAAGGAAGGGAAGGAAGGGAAGGAAGGAAGAATGAAGGAAGGACAGACGGAAAGGAAGGAAGGAAAGGAAGGAAGGAAGGAAAGGAAGGAAGAAGGAAAGGAAGGAAGGAAAGGAAGAAGAAAGGAAGGAAGGAAGAAGGAAGGAAGGAAGGACGGAAAGGAAGGAAGAAAGGAAGGGAAGGAAGGGAAGGAAGGGAAGGAAGGAAGAAGGAAGGAAGGACGGACGGAAAGGAAGGAAGGAAAGGAAGGAAGGAAGGAAAGGAAGGAAGAAGGAAAGGAAGGAAGGAAAGGAAGAAGAAAGGAAGGAAGGAAGAAGGAAGGAAGGAAGGACGGAAAGGAAGGAAGAAAGGAAGGGAAGGAAGGAAGGAAGGAAAGGAAGGAAAGGAAGGATTTAATGCATGCCTAACAGCAATGCAGTTTTAAGATCTCTATAGGACTGGCTTATTGGCTTTACAAAGAAGACAACATCTGCTTCCCACACAACGGAGAACCACATAGGGTTGACTCTGAGAATCAACCTCTCAGTTAATGAGAACTTAAATACAAATGTTGCCGATAGAAATGGATGGGTGGATGGATGGACAGACAGACCACTGATAATGGTTAAATGCATACAGTATGAGATTCCACTCAAACATCGTCTTAAAAAACAAACAACCAACCAAAACTTTCTATATCTGTCTTCCACTTAAATCTCACTGTTTAATTATTAGTAGTCAACTTTATGTAGGTTCCATGGCAAAAAATAAAAATAAAAATCCATTTGACTCATTTTGGTAGTGAGAGTAACAGTTGAAAGGGCTGCAATGTTCAGTTGATCATAATAAAATCTGTCTGTATATGTACACACACATTTTTAAAAAGGCTTGTAAAACACCCATTTTAGAAATGGAAGCTCTGAAAAAGAAGCATATGACTTTTAAGATAATGACTACCCTGGAGGACCTATTAGTCAGCTTTTATTATTTGGATTTCATTAAAACAATTTTGCATTGGACGTGGTGACTGCTCACATCTGGGCTCAATTCAAAAATGCTGCTTTCAACCTTTAAAGCTTACGGAGGTTTGAGAAAAACTACTACCTTGGCCTGAAAGAGGAGGAAAGATTTGGCTGCAGAGGCGTCCATGAGTTTGTGTGTTTGTGTGTGTTACAGTTTTAAAATAATCATAGAATCATAAAGTTGGAAGGGTCCTTAGAGGTCTTCTAGTCCAACCCCCTGCTTGCGCCAGAGACTTTATAGATTATGAGGGCTTTGTGTCACCATCTTGGCTTTTTTGACCTGGTAGATGCTCTCTTTGGTTATGAGGAAGAATCTTTGAAGGGATATAGGCCTTTGATTATGAAATGTCCTCTTCAGGAAATAAAATCAGCTCCTTTTCTGTTTGATTGGTTAGTTGATCTTCAGATATGCCCTAAATATGATTTTGTTCTGGACCCTCGGCACTGAAAGAATACGACATGTATGAGTTCGTTCTTAGTTTTGTATCCTGACTGGCTGAGCTTGAATGAAATTATTTCTGATGCTCTTCCTGTTCAACTTTGTGCTGTTGTTTAATTGTTTTATGACTTCAGTTGATTTCATGGTCCAAAGTATGCTGTTTTGGGGAAAACCATGTCCTCTTAAAAATCACCAGGCCATTTACTAAAGGAATGGTTATTGATGACTTTTGTTAGGTTTATATCCTGCCTTTCTTCCAGGAGGTGGTACATACTGGATATCTTTCCTTTTTTTTTCCTGAAAGAACCACCATGTAGCTTGGATCAGGCTGAGAGATATTAACTTGGCCCAAGTCACCCCAGGAATTTTCATGGATGAGAGTAGACTTGATCTTTCCAATCCCGGTCCAATATCTGGACCACTACAATAAGAAAAATGTGTAGGCCTATTTGGATGATTGTATCTCACTCCCTTACTGTACTGAAGTAATTCCCATTTTATGAAGGAATGAAGATCAGCACAAAAAAAAAAGGACTGCCCACTTTATATTTTTATGATTCAAAGGGCAGCTTGTAACCAAATGGAGCTCTCTACTCCAACCGTACCATGCTAGCCTAGTTCACTGCAATCATATTTTTCTTACTCCTTATTGAACTTGTAGCCTATATAGTTCTTTTGTTTAAAACTTTTTATTAATTTTCCAATGTTACAATTGTATCTTTGAAAAGCAACGTGGTGTCTGAGTTACAATAATTCCATTGCATACAAATATTATTAATACAAATCTCCAACTATTACAGCCAATATTTCCTCTCTCTTTTCCCTTAATACATACTGTCTCTTGTTTAAATTAGTATACTTCTTATTCTATCCATCAGCTACTTAATAGCTTTCTTACATTTGTCAATAATTTTATATGTCTTATTTATTTTAACATTCCATCTTTTGGACCATCAATAACCTTATGAATTTTCCCAGCTTTAATTTTGCGTTGATATTTAAATTAAATGTTTAATACTTAATTGTAGCCTATATAGTTCTGTTTGTCTGTCCGTCTGTCTGTCTGTCCATCTATCTACCCATCTCATCTCTCATCTAATATCTGTTTGTCTGTCTGTCATCTATCTAAGTTAGATGAAAGGCAAGACAATAGATGAACAAGGCATTAGGACCAACCCAAATGTCGCCAAAATGTTTCCCTAATTTTTTTTTCTTAGTAAAGAGCTACGATAACCCTAAAAAGAGCAAGGAAGGTAAAATGTGCCAGTGAAACTAATATTAAGAATTTCTGGAATACTATTTTTCTGCAGCATCGTCCCTTGCATGGGATCATGTTCTCATCCTGAAGCTGAGAATGGACGGAAATCAGTGCTTATGCTATGGTGCAAGGGATTCATTTTATTTTCCACCTGTTCTTTCTGAGTATAGTTTAGAAACGATCAAAGTGGATCCCCCTGAATTATTTTATTTTATTTTTTTAATTTTATATCCTACTTTCAAGGCAGCGAATATAGAGTAGCTAGTACTCCTTCCTTCTATTTTCCCTACAACAATATTGTGAGGTGGGTTGGGCTGAGAGTGTGTGACTGGCCCCAAATCACCCAACGGCTTCCACGCCTAAGGTGGGACTAGAACGCACAGTCTACCAAATAATTGGACCGAAGTCACCCAACCGGCTTCCATGCCTAAAGCGGGACTAGAATGCACAGTCTACCGAATGATTGGCCCCAAATCACCCAACGGCTTCCATGCCTAAGGTGGGACTAGAACGCACAGTCTACCGAATAATTGGCCCGAAGTCACCCAACCGGCTTCCATGCCTAAGGCGGGACTAGAACGTACAGTCTACCGAATAATTGGCCTAAATTCATCCAACTGGCTTCCATGCCTAAGGCGGTACTAGAACACACAGTCTACCAAATGATTGGCCTAAAGTCACCCAACTGGCTTCCATGCCTAAGGCGGGACTAGAACGCACAGTCTACCGAATGATTGGCCTAAAGTCACCCAACCAGCTTCCATGCCTAAGGCAGGACTAGAACGCACAGCCTACCGAATAATTGGCCTAAATTCATCCAACTGGCTTCCATGCCTAAGGCGGGACTAGAACGCACAGTCTACCGAATAATTGGACCGAAGTCACCCAACCAGCTTCCACGCCTAAGGCAGGACTAGAACTCACAGTCTCCTGTTTCAAGCCTGGTGCCTTAACCACTAAACAAAGCCTAGGTCTCATTCACTGAGAGAGATTGCTTGCATCTCACAGTACGTGGTGTCTGCGTATGAGATGGCTGGACTGCCTCCACCCTAAGCAGAACGACACTGAAATAACATTAGTTATCAGTAGCACGATCAATCTGTGCTACCCCACTTGATCTCTAGAAGCTTACCCGTTCACCACATCAGTACCAAAGATGTCTAAACTGGAGGCCGGGTCAAACCCTTCTACACTGGAGAGGATTCAGAGGGCCAGGAAGGATGGCGAAGACACCCCTGGTGTGATTTTTAATCTGACTGGCAAACTTTCCTGCAGATGCATCCAGGTTGAAGCATTAGCCCATGGCTCACCTTCTCCCAGAACTCTTGTGAAAACTGAAACCATGAATCTCGGCTGGACAAATTGAAAAGACCGTCCACTCAAGGGTGCAGATCATTGGCTTCCTAATACCGTATGTTGCAGTGATATCCTTCGCTGGTTGTCGGGAACCATAACATACAGAATAAGCAGAAATGTCTGAATGCACACAAGATTCTCGGCGGTGACATCATGTCCTGGATATGGCCTCTGAACTTTGATATCTCATACCCCCTTGGACCCTTCAGGCACTACTCAACATTCAAAAACCAGACACAGATCCAAAATTATTTTGAGCACCTATGGAAATGACTGCATAAAGGGTCGCTCTGGGTTGGTTCTGTACTTCACCTGGGTATTCTGAATTAGCTCCCGAGGCAGAAAGAACCCCCCCCCAAATGCAGTTTTTCTCTTTAGGTTGCTAAAATGCTGCTTGAAGTCTTCTCTGTTTCTACCAACCAGATAGACTGTGGCAAATCATGTTAATTAATAGTGGGAGAATGTAATTGCATCCTTGGGAAGTGGGTTGGTGTTTTGTTTTTTTTCCCTTTCATTACCTTGCTTCTGCTGCCAGGACCACTGATGGCTAATTCGT
Source organism: Protobothrops mucrosquamatus (assembly GCF_001527695.2). Taxonomy (NCBI): domain Eukaryota; kingdom Metazoa; phylum Chordata; class Lepidosauria; order Squamata; family Viperidae; genus Protobothrops; species Protobothrops mucrosquamatus. Next base: position 86,629 of record NW_015388129.1, read on the forward strand.
GTGCGAGCTCTCGTGCTGGTTCCTTAAGGTACCACCATTGGATTTCCAAGGAGTAAGAAGCAGATCCACTGGCCCGGAAAGCACAGGGCATCTCAATATCATCTCCCTCCCTAACCGTCACATCTTTAGGAACTTCGGTAAAGGTAGCTGAAAATAAAAAAAGACAAGGAAACTAGAGGGTAGCAGAGAGGAAGGAAGGAAGGAAGGAAACTAGAGGGTAGCAAAGAGGGAGGGAGGAAGGAAGGAAGGAAGGAAGGAAGGAAGGAAACTAGAGGGTAGCAGAGAGGGAGGAAGGAAGGAAAGGAAGGAAGGAAAGAAGGAAGGAAGGAAGGAAAGAAGGAAGGAAGGAAGGAAAGAAAGAAGGAAGGAAGGAGAGAATAGAAGGAAGAAAGGGAGGGAGGGCGAAAGGGAGGAAGGGAGGAAAGAGGGAAAGACAAAGGAAGGGAAGGGAGGAAGGATGGGAGGAGGGAGAGAGAGAATAGAGGGAGGGAGGGAGGAAAGAGAGAGGAAGAGAGGGAGAAATGAAGGAGGGAGGGTGGGAGGGGAGGGAAGAAAAGGAAGGAAGAAAGAAGGGAAGAAACGAAGGAAAGACGGACATTCCCAAGTACTTTTGCTAAAATCAGCAAGGCAAACCAAAACATTGCACCAGAGGCAGTTTCTCAGCCCAGGGAGATTTTGCTACAAACAGGTTCCCTGGACATACACAATCACAAACACTGAGAAAGAAGATGAAAAAAAAAGAAAAAAAAAAGAAAAAAAAAGGGAAACCTGAAGGATATCTAAGCACACCCTCTGAATGCCAAAGCCCTTATTCAAGTCATCCTTCAAATTCTCCCCTGCGTGCCAGCAAGCAAGTCCACGCCGGTCCCTCCTTGTGAACGGGTGGGGGGGGGCTGGGAGACCCCCTTCCCCAACGCCAGGTAGACCTCCCTCCCTCCCACTGCAGTCTCGGCACCCATCCATGTCAGACAAGTGGCTACAGTAAGGAGCAGCGAAAAGTTTGCGGAAAGCCCTCCTTGCCTCCCCTCCGGTGCCCATGTCGTCGGCTCTGCCAGCCAGCGCCCACGCTTTGCCCCTTACGGCAGCTGTGGGGCTTTGGGGATGGTGTCCTGCTTCCCCCCC
>NW_015388129.1:89414-102100 GCF_001527695.2 Protobothrops mucrosquamatus
GGTCGAAAAGGCTTAGAGAAAGCTGGAGGGAAGAGGCTGGGGGTGGGGTGGGGGGTCGGAGGAAGGGGGAACCTCTGTGTGTGTGTGTGTGTGTGTGTGTGTGTGTGTGTGTGAAGGGGGGGGGAGAGTAGCCGGTGGGGAAGCGCCTCCCGCGAGACACCGGCGTCCCCCAAGTGCGCTTCCCCACGTTCGTCTCGCGCCAGCCTTGTCCCAACTGGGGAGCAAGGGGCTGGGGAGGGGGGAGGCGTCGTCTGTGCAACGGACCCCCCCCTTCCTTTTTTGCAAAGCCTTTCCCGACGATCCGGGCTAACATCCTACTGGGGGGGGCGGCGGTGGGTCTTTGGGTGGATCCCCCTGCTTTCCCCCCCCCCGCAAAGCGCAACTGGGCTTCAAGTTTGTGCAAAACAAGAAATAAACGGTGTGTGTGTGTCTCTCTGTGTGTGTGTGTGTTTGTTATTCTCAAGCCGAGACCCTTCTCTCAAATCCCGCCCCCTTTTTTTTTTTACATGCCAGGGAGCCTCCGACGCGTGGACCTCCCCCCACCCCCACTTCTTGCAAACGCACTGGCATCCCGGCTGCAGGGCGGGATGGGGGCGGGATGGGACCCCCCCCCACAACCCATCCACCCTCCCTCTCCGCCCCCCAGCAATAGTGGCCGTCACTTTCCCTTTCTCCTGCCTGCTTTTTTTTTTTTTAAAGCCATTCATGACCCGGAGAGACCCCGGGGGGAAAAAATAAAGAGGGGGGGGAAAGGGATTTTATAAAGGAAAGGAAAATGAACCGGTGTGTGTGTGTGTGGGGGGGGGGAAACAGGGAGGGGAAGAAGGAAGGAAGGAGATTTAGGTGGTCAGGCGGTCAATCAGATGCCGCCCCGCCCTCCCCCCCAAACCAAAATATTGCCTCTGTGGTTCAAAGGCAGGAAGCGGGGTCCTCTAGTAGTCTAGAGCAGCTGAGGAAGCAAGAAAGGGAGGGGGAGACACCCCCTCCCAGTCAGTCACACACACACACACACACACACACACACACACACAGAGCTGCAAGTCTGCATTGGAAAGGCCGGAGAAGGGGTGCCGGAGCTGGGACTGAGGCCGAGAAGACAAGAGGCGGTGGTGGGTGAGTGAGTGAGTGATGCGGGGGGGGGGGGGGATGGCGGAGCGGGGAGCGAACGGGAGAAAGACTAGTTGATTCAGTTCAAGATCGATTTCCGGCTTTGGGTGAAGGGCTGCTGCTGCTGCTGGGCCTGGGGAGCGAAGGGGGATGCTTGCCTCTCCGTTTCTCCATCCCCCATAAAGGGAATTTGGAGAGGGCGCGGGGGGCGGGGGCGGGGGACGGGATACTCACCCGGTGGCCTCCTCTTGAGCTGCGGAATGTGGGCAGGGGGCGTTTGGAATCTCTTTTTCCTTCTTTCTCAAGAGAACTAAGCGGTCTCATCTCCCCCTCCCGTTGTTGCTCAGTCCCAGTGGATGCTTCAAGGAGAAGGTGGAGAAAGAAAGAAAGAGAGAGAGAGAGAGAGAGAGAGAGAGAGAAAGAGAGGGAGAGAGAGAGAGGGAGAGAAAGAGAGAGAGAGAGAGAGAGAAAGAGAGGGAGAGAGGGAGAGAGAGAGAGAGAGAGAGAGAGAAAAAGAGGGAGAGAGAGGGAGAGAGAGAGAAATAGAGAGAGAGAGACAGAGAGAAAGAAAGAAAGAAAAAAAAGAAAGAAAGAAAGAAAAGAAGGAAGGAAGGAAGGGATAGATGATAGATAGATAGATAGATAGATAGATAGATAGATAGATAGATAGATAGATAGATAGATAGATAGATAGATGGAAGGAAGGAGGAAAGGAAAGGAAAGGAAAGGAAAGGAGGAAGGACTAGGATAACAGGATAAGGCCAAAGGGCTCAAAAACTCATAACTTCTCTTTGTTTTGATGTCATGATTGTTCCTAAGAAATACATCACAATCCTCTGGATTTAGGATTTGGAGGCAAAAAGCCCCTTGTCACAACGTTATGCTAGCCCCACATTAGGCCAGGCATGATTAAGTTTGACTTTGGGCAGCAGTCCTTCCGTCTGTCTGTGTGTTAGGATGTGGTGCAAACCAGCACGTTGCATTTCTTTAATATTCTGGGTATTGTTTGAATGCAGAAAACTGATCAATCCACTTGCTAATTGAAGAGTGTTGCACACATTCACTCTACACATGGGAGGGGTTGCAAACTCCAGCTGCACCCTGAAAAACCTTGGAAGCCTTGGCGGGGGTGGGGGGGATGGGGTTAATCGATTGGGCATAGTTGGGAAGCTCTTGAACAAATAAACCCCATGCTTGGTGGTTTGGGGGGATATGGGGAGAGAGGATCACTGCTACAAATTTGATTGGACAGACACTTTTTTCTGGATTTAGTGGGTCCTCACTGCGTGGAAGAATAATCTTTCAGATGTACAGGTTTCCATCACAAAATAGCAGGAAAATAAAATCTGGCCATGCAGAAAGAAATGATGATGGCTTAAGAGAAAACAGGTTCTAATCTGGACTGGAGGAAACTCTATAACAGGGGTCCCCAACCCCCGGTCCGTGGACTGGTACCAGGCCGCGTCATGCCAGCAACCGGTCCGCACAAACAAGCAAAGCCCCATCCGTGGGATGCAGGCAGCACACAAAACCACGCGCCCTCCCTCTCCATGGAACCGGTCACTGGTGCCCAAAAGGTTGGGGACCTCTGCTCTATAACAATGTGGCTGGACCACAGAATATAACTGTGGTCCAACCTTATCGTTCAATGGACACGCAGCACCTGGAATTCCTCCATCCATGAGGATCCACATTTAGTGGCCAATATTGTTTCAGTTCTTCTTAAGACTGGAGCCAGCAGCAGTGCTCATTTCTGGAGACTGAGGGGGGGGGGGCAGTGAACTCATTGGTACCACAGTGCAGTTTCCTTCCAGTAGCTCTTATTCCACTTGAGTAAACAGCTACAAGTAGTTCTGTTAATGACATTTTTGGGGGCTTCAACTGATAAGCAAATCACTGCACTTCCTAAGCGAATCTTGCATTAAGAGTATCCAGCTTCCCCCATTGACTTTGCTAGTTAGAGGTTGTCTGGGAAGGTCACAAATAGCAATCACATGACCCCGACACGCTGCACCTGTCGTAAATACATGCCTGTTGTCAAGCGCCTGAATTTTGATCATGTGACTGCAATGGTCATAAGTTCTGGACGGGTTATAAGCCTCTTTTTTGAGTGCCGTGGTTATTAAGCAAATGGTTGTAAGTCAAGGATTACCAGCATTATTAGGAGCCATGATGGCGCAGTGGTTAGAATGCAGTATTGCAGGCTAACTCTGCCCACTGCCAGCAGTTGGAGTCTCACCAGCTCAAGGTTGACTCAGCCTTCCATCCTTCTGAGGTCAGTAAAACGAGGACCCAGATTATTGGGGGCAAGAGGCTGACTCTGTAAACCTCCTAGAGAGGGCTGTGAAGAACTGTGAAGTGGTATATAAGTCTAAGTGCTATTGCTATTGTTATTTTCCTTCCTTCCTTCCTTCCTTCCTTCTTGTTTCCTCCATAGTGATTAAAACCCAGTATTGTAGGCTAACTCTGCCCACTGTCAGGGGTTCGATCCTGACCGGCTCAAGGTTGACTCAGCCTTCCATCCTTCTGAGGTCGGTAAAATGAGGACCCAGATTGTTGGGGGCAAATATGCTGACATTGAAAACTGCTCAGAGAATGCTGTACAGCATTATGGAACGGTATATAAGTCTAAGTGCTATTGCTATTGCTAAGACTGATGGGATGTATCCCTTAGCCGACATTTTAATCTTGTTTTTAGTGGAGATCTTAAGTGCATTTCTATGAGCACGTCACAACTTCCTTAGTTGTGAGAGCTGTGGTGGCGCAGTGATTAGAATGCAGTGTTGCAGGCTAACTTTGCCCAGTTCACTCCTGACTGGTTCAAGATTGACTCAGCCTTCCATCCTTCCACGATCAGTAAAATGAGGTCCCAAATTGTTCGGGGCAATATACTGACTCTGTAAACCATTGAGAGAGGGCTGTAAAGCACCGTGAAGATGTATATAAGTCTAAGTGCTATTGCTATTGCTGTTATTTTTTCAAACTGCTCGGTAAGGCAATGTGAAATAGATATAAAATAGTGTTCTTGCAGAGTTTTAGTTACAAGAGGCTGAAGGCTGTGTGTGAAGGCTCCCCCCCCCCTCATTGTTACCATCATTTCTCCAGTGGTCTGCAGGATCTCTGGCTTCCAATGCAGCAATTAAATCTCAAGGCAACAGATCTGGAGGGAATTCTCCTTGGGAGACTTTTTTTTCCAGGTCTGGAAGTGTAGACAGCTAAAGAGGCTGCAGAAACTCTGCAACAGCAAATAGCAGCACGGAGGGTAGTATCTGCCACTTGCAAGAATAAAGGAAGCTAAAAAGAGTCATGAAAGAACGTTTAAGCACCCAAGGAGTACAGAAGAAAAGCAGATGCCTGTTTTGTTGGGCGAAAAGCTTCTAGTAAAGTTGCAGATGTTGGTGAGGTCAGACGTAACTGCTCTCCGTCCGTTATTCTGCATCTGGGCTTATCGTTGCAGTGGGTGAGGCTGAGAATCTGTCCTCTTTTTAAAAGGTCCTGCAGTTAGCCTCACTGATTTGTGGTGAAGGGCAACCCATTTTAAAATGGGTTCGGTCGGTTCCTGCGTATCATGTCAGGATGGCTATCTGCAGCTTGCCAGTTGAAAGTAAATCTTGAGGACAGTGGCGGTAGGGCATAAACCTTGAAAGGAAGGTGGTCCACTGGGGAGCTGTTTCTGAGTTTTGCAACCATCAGTGAGATCAACACTATTACTGCCTTACAGTGGCGGAGTGTCCTTTATTGAGTCCACTTCTGAGTTTCTGGGTACAGAGGTGAGCTGACTGCTACAATAACTTTCTCATAAATCAGGCAGAATAGGATTGGAGAAGAGAAAGACCTGCGTCTGTCAAGCAGCTCTGCTTTCAGCTTTCTGCTTTCAGCTATGATGTAGGCTGCTCTCTCATCCCTGGTGCTGAAGACAGACTCGACTGTGGATGCAGTTAGCTTTTGTAGAGAGGAGAAGAAGAGGCTGTGGCAACTTGACTTGGATTAATCCTATCTGGGCAACATGTAACTCTTCAGGAATTAGGCAACATCAGACGGTGAGGGCGGAAGACTGTTAGGTTGCAAATTATTGGTAGCTCTCCCCATGACCTTCACTTGCCATCAGGAGAGCAGAAGTTTCTGTTAGGAGCAAAGAATCAAGACCACTTATAAGATTGCAGCATAGAAGATTTAGTCCAAGTCTATACACAAGAATCTGGTCAACTAAAGTTCAGCACTAAACTGGTACCCGATAAAAGTTAAGGGAATTCGGGAGCAGTTGGACTTAGAGCGCTTGTGGGAACGCCATGACTCTAAGCTGATGACACATTTAATGCTGCCCTCCAACTCTGCCTGCTCTTCTCCTACAACTGTTTTATGGAAACTTTGGAGGTCTCCAGAAACTGACTTATCACCTTTTCTCTAACATCCTATTTTCCTGGGATTAGGACAGTGATGGCGAACCTTTGAGAGACCGAGTGCCCAAACTGCAACCCAAAACCCACTTATGCATTGTCGGGTGCCAGGTGGGTGTGGCCATTGGGTGGGTGTAGCCCATTGAGTGGGCGTGGCTGCGGTGGTAACAGCAGACGGTGGGACTAAAAAGTTCAATTCAATCAATTCCAACTTTGTGAGATCTTTTTTTTCCCTGCGAGAAGTTGAAATTGACTGATTGATTGAACCTTTTTTTTGTACACGGCAGCGGAGGCCTAAAGCAAAAAGGTTTTATAAAACCCAGCTGAATGCCTAGGACTGGGGCGGCAGCACGCGTGCCCACAGAGAGGGCTCTGAGTGCCGCCTCTGGCACCCGTGCCATAGGTTCGCCACCACTGGATTAGGATATGCACTTCATGTATTCTATAAGTGTTATATAATGAGATTTCTCCAGGAGGCTGAGTGCTACAGTCCAGCTCTCAGGCTGTCTGTCTGCTGAAATCAGGCCTTAGTGAAATCATAGCCTGGGTTATCACAGTACAAAGTCACCATTCTTTCTATTTAACAGTAATATTGCATGGGGACCCCAAAGTCTGCATGACTGATCCGTCCCAGAGATTTTGTGTTCCATGTTCAAGTGCTTGGGGAAAAAAAAATCACTTGATGAATAGTGTGTTCGGGAGCCATGCATGATGAGTTCACATGGTCTCATGTCTTTTTTGGGAAGGAAGGAAGGAAGGAAGGACACAGTTAAAGCATGCCAAACATGGCTTCTAGAATTCCTTTCAATTCTTAAATAATAGGTATAATATCTCAGCTCATGTGACCTCCTTCCTTCCTTCCTTCCTTCCTTCCTTCCTTCCTTCCTTCCTTCCTTCCTTCCTTCCTTCCTTCCTTCCTTCCTTCCCTCTTCCACCTCCTCCTCCTCCTCCTCCTCTTCCTCCTCCTTCTCCTCCTATTCCTATTCCTCCTCCTCCTCCTCCTCCTCCTGTTCCCTAGTTTGGGTAATGAAACATCTGCAAGAAAACAGCCAAGCTCAGAGAGTACCAAGGATGTCCTCCTCCTCCTCCTCCTTCCCCTCCTCCTCTCCCCCCAGTAATGGATCACTTTTGGAGCTGAGCCAGCAACAAAAATAGAACTGCCCCTGACTGTTTGGGAATCTGAAAAGAAATGGGTCTGCTGATGCAAGGCTGGATCTGAGTGGGAGTTTTCATTAACTCTCAGAATGGATGGCTACTTCCCATGGAGGAAATACACTCTTGATAGTTTTCCCTCTACCGGTTCCCCTATGGCCCATTATGTCATCTCCCGTATCAACATTGTCAGTATCCTGGGCACCTCTTTCCACACAAGCTAGTATTTCCCTGGCCCAGGGGCAGATAAATTAAAACATAGGATGCTGATGATGGGGAACGGAAAACCTCGCTTTTAATCAACTAGCGCCTCCCTGCTGCCTTTTATTGAGTGTTAGTTATGTTTCAGCAACTATGCATCTTCCAGGTGCAGAAAGAGAGGCAGGAGACCTTTGTAGACCAGTGGTTGAGGGACAGTCAAATCATTCTTCATGTTGTAGATTTTCTTTTTTCTCCACGGAGGGATTTCCTTCTTCCTGGTTTGGATCCTATTTTGTAGCTGTAAACAGCTTGTGCATCCTGCTTCCTCAAACCTTGCACCTTTGTGGAAGAGGAGGAAGAATATGAGTTTTCACCTCCAATCTGCTAGTTGATAATCAGGGAGTCTCATATGACAAATAGACACATGGGTGAATCAGGACAGAACCCGTACATCTATGCCCAAGCATCATTTCTTTCCCTTCCTCAAGCCCTGGGCTGTGTTGTGTCCCATCCTCAGTTGTTTAGTAGTAACACACGGATCCTTGTGATAGGGGTGACATGATAGCAGTGTTCCAATATCTAAGGGGCTGCCACAAAGAGGAGGGAGTTGACCTATTCTCCAAGGCACCTGAAGCAATGGGTGGAAACTAATCAAGGAGAGAAGCAACCTAGAACCAATGAGAAGTTCCTGACAGTGAGAACAATTAACCAGTGGAAGGACTTGCCTTCAGAAGTTGTGGGTGCTCCATCACTGGAAGTTTTTAAGAAGAGCTTGGACAACCATTTGTCTGAAATAGTATAGGATCTCCTGCCGAATGTGATTAGGCAGTACAGCTACATAGTCCTCTTGTGCTCATTATAGGATCAGGAGTTACTTTCCTTGTGTGATGGGACTACATCAGACATGGCTTCAACAGGAGAGATTCCACACTATTTCAAATTCTGTGATTTTTGACTGCAGCCTTTAGGAGCTAATCTACAGGGATTCTGTGATGTTCTCTGGACATCAACAAGGCCTTTGTCCTACTGGAGAGCCAGAAGGACCTTGAGCAATGGTTATAGCAATGCTGAAGATTCCTAATTGCCAACAGAGAAGCTATGAATGAGGTAGCATTGAGATACATGAGATGTTTAGAAAGCTGGAGTGTTTTATCAGAAGCATCTAAGTTTGTGAGAAATTTGAGAGGGACTAGGAAAGGGATGTAATACAATCCAAAGATAAGAGAGAAGTTTCTTAGTGATTTACCTTCTAAAGCTTTTTCAGCCCAGGCTGGAAAGAAGAGATTCAAATAATTCAATGCCTAAATGAACTGACTAGTAAATGAAGACTGGAATCTCTCTCAGGTTCCAAGATTCTGTACTTTATGCCTAATGTATGCATTAAATATCTGTATAATTCCTCATTCAGATCCAGCTGAGAGGGACTTGATAAAATTGTCAGGGAGCGTGTCTGGAATGCTGCACTGTATTTAAAATAATGCTGTGCCAAAATGCCTTTAGCAGCCTAGAACTTCCTATCGGTGACAACAATTAACTGATGGCTTGCCTTCAGAAGTTGTGGGTGCTCCATCACTGGAGGCTTTTAAGAAGAGACTGGACAGGATGGTAGATGCACACTATCAAGAGATAGAAGGCCAATTGGTTGGCCACCGTGGTGGGATTCAGCCAGTTCGCACCAGTTTGGCAGAACCGGTAGCTAATTTTTTGTTGCCCAGACCCAGAATGGACTTCCAGAAGTGGCATCTACACAGAGAACCAGTTGTTCACATATTTGAATCCCACCACTGGGTGGCCACTTACCTTCAGCCTGGCTGGCAAAATAACTGAGAAGATGCATGGATAGATCTCACTCTAGAACAAAGGCACCACAACAAGCATCCAGAGAAGCTGCAGAGGGATGGCTCTGTTGCAGAAAAAAGGAACTCTCTAGAATAGTGTTTCCCATCCTTGGAAACGTCCATATATGTGGACTTCAACTCCCCAAATTCTCATCGATGGCCAGGCCAGTTGTGGAATTCTGGGATTTGAAGTCCACACATTTGGAAATTGTCAGGGTTGGGAAACAGTAATCTAGAACCTTGTTTCTCAGCCTGGCTGAGGAATTCTGAGAGTCCAGATGTCTTAAATCTGCCAAGATTCGGGAACGTTGCCTGAGCAATCTGAGACTCTAAAGTTGGCGTGCAAAACTAGGAAGAGGCTTGTAGGGCAAGTGATAACTTGGGGGGGGGGCTTTATTTTGTCTACCTACCAATTCAAAGAAGGGCACAGCTGGATAATCTTTCTTCGCAGCGATAATGGGAGGCAAAGGAAAAATAAGAGGGGCTTCAGAGGGGCAATTGGCACCTTCTCTGCAAAACCCAGACCCCAGACTGAGCCCTATCCTGACGGGAGGATCTGAAAAGTGAAATTAGGAAGACTCCCATATTGTCGGGCTTAGCATGCTCCTCTGAACAGTATCATTTCTGCAACCCCGTCTTTGCCGAGGTCATCTGTTTCTGCTACTAGCAATTTAATTAGAAATGGGGAAGGGAGCTCCAGACCCTGGCAAATCTATGATCCCTCCCCCGCCTTTTGTTATGATTAAACAATAAGCTCCGGGCCCAAAGTGTTTTTTTTTTTTTAAGCCGACAATATTGTTATTACCCAAGTTATTATAGAAAGTCGCCTGCAGTTATTTGCTTCCTAATACTTACTATATCACCAAAGGGAAACATATTGACTAGCTGCTATGCAAAAAATAACCATCCAAGCATACTACAGCAGGAGGGAAAACATCGCCAACCAAGAGCCTCTTCATAAATATCAGAGCCCGGCTGTCAAGCGGGGAAATGCTGAGATATGGGTGTGTGGCCAGCAATCTTGCTTCAGTGGGTTTTAAAAGGTGAGGCGCCTCCGTGCTCAACCGGGAGTCGGCATGCAGGCGGCAGCTGCATGTGGAGGCACGCTCTGGCTTGCTAGTTCTCAGAGAACTCAACCCAGAATGTTGGCTTGGAAAACTGGATGTAGGGAAAGTTCAAGGTAAAATTCCAGAGGAATGGCAAGCAAGTTATCACCTTTTTTTCTATCAGCCAATCTTTTAGACGTATAAAGAAAATGTTGGTGGCGATGTTCCTTTCCTTTCCTTTCCTTTCCTTTCCTTTCCTTTCCTTTCCTTTCCTTTCCTTTCCTTTCCTTTCCTTTCCTTTCCTTTCCTTTCCTTCCCTTCCCTTCCCTTCCCTTCCCTTCCCTTCTTTCCTTTCCTTTCCTTTCCTTTCCTCCTCCCCTTCCCCTTTTCCTCCTTTCCCCTTTTCTCATTTCCTCCTCTCCTCTCCTTTTCTCCCCTCTCCCCTCTCCCCACCTCCTTCTCACCCTCACCCTCTCCCTCTCCTCTCCTCCCCTCTCCCTTTTCCCCAGCTCCCTCTCCTCTCCTCCCCTCTCCCTTTTCCCCAGCTCCCTCTCCCCACCTCCCTCTCCTCTCCTCTTTTCCTTATTCTGATGGTTGAACACAAACCGAGAAGGTTTTGTTGCATTCTTTGCATTACAGTCTCTGCATTATATTCCCAATTTCCATTTGGATTTCAACTCCAATCAAAGCCAAACCGATGTGATGGGACATCTATCTATCTATCTATCTATCTATCTATCTATCTATCTATCTATCTATCTATCTATCTATCTATCTATCTATCTATCTATCTATCTATCTATCTATCTATCTATCTATCTATCTATCTATCTATCTATCTATCTATCTATCTATCATCTGTCTCTCTTTCTGTTGCTCTCTTGCTCTGTATCTATCTCTGTATCTAGCGATCCCTCTCTCTATCTCTATCTCTATCTCTATCTCAAAATCCCACCTGCTTTTGGGTTATGGCAAGGGACACACAATACACAGAGATTTTTCTTCCATATCGGTGAAACTTTGGCTCTAGAAACACAATAACCAAACATAATAGCACTTAATGTTAGACGAGTTCCATCTTTATTTTCAAGAGAAAGCGGTTTCTTCCCTATCGATTTCTTTAAATCTCTTGCCTGCTTTTTGGTCCCTAGGAAACTGATGATGGTGCAGTTCTTTTCATTTTAATGAAATAGTCTGTGATTTGATTCAATGAATGCTTGTATGATATCTACTTGACTTTCGGAATACACTGCCAAAAGTTCTACTGATGATCTTGGCTATGAGTGGTGGTTTTTTTTTTTTAAAGAAAAGAAAAATAGAAAAATTCAAGGAAGAATAACTAATTAACACCAACTGGCCCCAAGTTCTCTATGCACAAAGGCAAGCCGTCTCTGAATCTTCGCTATGAGGGACAAGCCATGGGGAAAAGCTACCTTGTTCATGTCATCCTTCTGAGATTCTGAGAGATATCTCAGGGACTACTGGTAAGGGACTGCTAGACTTAATTAATTTTCCAGAGTGCCTGAGGGCAGGACAAGAAGCAACGGATGGAAACTAATCAAGGAGAGAAGCAACCTAGAACTAAGAACTGACAGTTAGAACAATTAACCATTGGAACAACCCGCCTCCAGAAGCGGTGAATGCTCCAACNTCCCTTCCCTTCCCTTCCCTTCTTTCCTTTCCTTTCCTTTCCTTTCCTTTCCTTTCCTTTCCTTTCCTTTCCTTTCCTTTCCTTTCTTTCCTCCTCCCCTTCCCCTTTTCCTCCTTTCCCCTTTTCTCATTTCCTCCTCTCCTGTCCTTTTCTCCCCTCTCCCCACCTCCTTCTCACCCTCACCCTCTCCCTCTCCTCTTCTCCCCTCTCCCTTTCCCCAGCTCCCTCTCCCCACCTCCCTCTCCTCTCCTCTTTTCCTTATTCTGATGGTTGAGCACAAACTGAGGAGGTTTTGTTGCATTCTTTGCATTACAGTCTCTGCATTATATTCCCAATTTCCATTTGGATTTCAACTCCAATCAAAGCCAAACCGATGTGATGGGACATCTATCTATCTATATCTATCTCTCTATCTCTCTATCTCTCTATCTCTCTATCTCTCTATCTCTCTATCTCTCTATCTATCTATCTATCTATCTATCTATCTATCTATCTATCTATCTATCATCTGTCTCTCTTTCTGTTGCTCTCTTGCTCTGTACCTATCTCTGTATCTAGCGATCCCTCTCTCTATCTCTATCTCTATCTCAAAATCCCACCTGCTTTTGGGTTATGGCAAGGGACACACAATACACAGAGATTTTTCTTCCATATCGGTGAAACGTTGGCTCTAGAAACACAATAACGAAACATAATAGCACTTAATGTTAGACGAGTTCCATCTTTATTTTCAAGAGAAAGCGGTTTCTTCCCTATCGATTTCTTTAAATCTCTTGCCTGCTTTTTGGTCCCCAGGAAACTGATGATGGTGCAGTTCTTTTCATTTTAATGAAATAGTCTGTGATTTGATTCAATGAATGCTTGTATGATATCTACTTGACTTTCGGAATACACTGCCAAAAGTTCTACTGATGATCTTGGCTATGAGTGGTGGTTGTTTTTTTTTAAAGAAAAGAAAAATAGAAAAATTCAAGGAAGAATAACTAATTAACACCAACTGGCCCCAAGTTCTCTATGCACAAAGGCAAGCCGTCTCTGAATCTTCGCTATGAGGGACAAGCCATGGGGAAAAGCTACCTTGTTCATGTCATCCTCCTGAGATTCTGAGAGATATCTCAGGGACTACTGGTAAGGGACTGCTAGACTTAATTAATTTTCCAGAGTGCCTGAGGGCAGGACAAGAAGCAACGGATGGAAACTAATCAAGGAGAGAAGCAACCTAGAACTAAGAACTGACAGTTAGAACAATTAACCATTGGAACAACCCGCCTCCAGAAGCGGTGAATGCTCCAAC
>NW_015388129.1:103521-107488 GCF_001527695.2 Protobothrops mucrosquamatus
CTGAGATTCTGAGAGATATCTCAGGGACTACTGGTAAGGGACTGCTAGACTTAATTAATTTTCCAGAGTGCCTGAGGGCAGGACAAGAAGCAACGGATGGAAACTAATCAAGGAGAGAAGCAACCTAGAACTAAGAACTGACAGTTAGAACAATTAACCATTGGAACAACCCGCCTCCAGAAGCGGTGAATGCTCCAACACTGGAAGTTTTTAAGAAGAGACTGGACAGCCATTTGTCTGAAATGGTGTGGGGTTTCCTGCCTGAGCAGGGGGTTGGACTAGATGACCTCCGAGGTCCCTTCCAACTTTATTATTATTATTATTATTATTATTATTATTATTATTATTATTATTATTATTATTATTATTATTATTATTATTATTTATTGTTATTGTTATTGTTGTTGTTGTTGTTGTTGTTAATAATAATAATAATAATAATAATAATAATAATAATAATAATAATAATAATACTCCCATAGAAATAGATTTTCAAAGGCTGCTAGAGCTGACAATTGTGGTGCTGAAACAGGTGGGAGATGTAATGGGATGCATCAAGCACAGGAAATCAGGAGTCCAGGCGGTTCAAATATATAGATTTATTGTTCTCTAAAGCTCCTGACAAGAATCTGAACTACTAACGGTCAAAGCAAATTGGCAGTAGATGAAAAGAGTCAACAGAATTCAAAGTAGGCTGGACTTCAATCTTTTGTGGGCATGAAGGGATTCGAGACTGATGACACATTTGACCTCTCCCTCAGGGCTCAGCCTGGTCATCTCCTACAGGGTGTGGGAACGACCTTGGAAGTGGGGTGGGGTGTCTGTGGAATAATCAGTCAATGGTTGGATAAGGGACAACATAGCCCACAGCTGCATAATGGGCAGAGAAAGCAACTCAGAAAGGAAACTTCCCAATTTCTCAGGCTGTAAAAGAGAGGATGGGAAATTTGTATTATCAAGCATCTGTTAATGTAGTCTTATAACAAGCTAGAACTAGTTTAATCTGATATGGCCTACCTGGGAAGACTGGCAGGTGGAGATGTCTATTTTATCTCTAGCATTCTGTTGTCCTTGATTATTTCATTCTTGTTATCCTTTTTGATGTCTCTGCCCTGCCTCGTCCCCAGCAGGTGGCTAAAGAAACAGCAAATTACTTTTACTAGAGACTTGATTATAACTTGCAAATGAATGTTATAAGGGCAGCAGGTTGTCTGCACCCGGGCTACGTCCAGATAAGGTCAGTCCCAAAGTTTTTTTTGTTATGCTTTTCAGTTACTGTATGGTTTTACAGCAACTGTAAAAAGACTGCGCTGCTTTTGATTTCTTTTCTCTCCCTCAGTTCTTTCCACCTACCTGCAGAGTTTGGACTGCAGTACTCAGTGTATATGAAACGCGTATGGCATAAAACAGCAGGTGTACATTTTATCTGAAGGTAGTCATAATATTTTGCACTGAGCTATATATAGTCACGCTATACATTTCTGGCTCTGGATTTGTTTCTGTGAGTCCATTCATCCAGCCATCATTCATGGGAAAAAAAAGCACAATTCAAACCATGCTGAATTCTGTTTAATATCGCACTGATACATTGGCTATGTCACAAACCTTATTGAAAAGGAAAGAAAGAGGATATTTTTTCCTGGTTCAGAAATGGGATGAGGTGCTGGAGGAAGTTCTGGAAGTATGGACTCACCAATTGCAATTTAGGATTCCTTGAATGAGATACAAAGAATTAAGAGACGTGATGGCGCAGTGGTTAGAATGCAGTATCACTGTTCACTGCCAGCAGTTCAATCCTGACCAACTCAAGGTTGACTCAGCTTTCCATCCTTCTGAAGTGGCTAAAATGAGGACCAGATTGTTGGGGGCAAATATTCTGACTCTGTAAACTGCTTAGAGAGAGCTGTAAAGCACTGTGAAGTGGTATATAAGTCTAAGTGCTATTGCTACTGTCCTTCCTTCCTTCCTTCCTTCCTTCCTTCCTTCCTTCCTTCCTTCCGGTTAAAATGCAGTATTGCAGGCTGATTCTGCCCACAGCCCGGAGTTCGATCCTGACCAGCTCAAGGTTGACTCAGCCTTCCATCCTTCCGAGGTGGGTAAAATGAGGACCCAGATTGTTGGGGGCAAATATGCTAACTCTGTAAACTGCTTAGAGAGGGTTGTAAAGCACTGTGAAGCAGTATATAAGTCTAAGTGCTAGCGCTATTGTCCTTCCTTCCTTCCTTCCTTCCTTCCTTCCTTCCTTCCTTCCTTCCTTCCTTCCTTCCTTCCTTCCTTCCTTCCTTCCTTCCTTGTGGTTAAAACGCAGTATTGCAGGCTGATTTTGTCCACAGCCTGGAGTTCGATCCTGACCAACTCAAGATTGACTCAGCCTTCCATCCTTTCTGAAGTGGGTAAAATGAGGACCCAGATTGTTGGGGGCAAATATGCTAAACCGCTTAGGGAGAACTGTGAAGCGGTATATAAGTCTAAGTGCTATTGCTATGCTACAGTATCTTAATAGGCTCAGTGTCCCCTTCTGTGGTCTGAATCAAAAAGGCCCATTTAAAAAACAAAGCTAGGGAAAACAAGTGCCGATCTTCTCTGCTTTTAGAGGCAGCCCTTGACTCACAACCGTTTGCAACAACAAACAACAAAGTTGCAACAACACGGAAAAAAGGGACTTGCAAGTGATCCTCGACTTACAACCATGGTCACATCCCACCGTCAGCTGGTTAAAATTCAGACACTCAGCAACCAGCGTATATTTGTGACAGTTGCGCCATCCCGGAGTCATATAATCACCATTTTAGACCTTCCCAGCTGGCTTCTGACAAGCAAAGTCAACACGAGAAGCTGGGATTTCATTTCGTGACCAAACCCCCAGAGTGGTTTGCTTAACCAGACATGGCAAAAAAGATTGTAAAATCCAGATTCACTTCAGAACCGTGTTATTGGCTTAACAACTGCAGTGATTCATTTAACAACTGTGGCAAGAGAAGTTGTAAAATGGAGCAAAATTCACTTAACCACCGCCTTGTTTAGCCACAGAAATGCTGCTAATTGTGGTCATAAATCAAGGATTACCTGGACGCTTTGAGATCGTAGGAGATTCAACATTCTGACTTTATCCCTGCCCAGAATAATGGCATTTCTTTGATTCATGAGCCTTTTCCATCAAGTGTCAAAAGTCTACCTTCTCTAGTGACATGGATGTTTTTCCTTGCATCAAAAATAAAATAAAATAAAATAAAAAAAGCATTATTTTCCTGGAGGATACCTTAAATTATGGCCATGTAAATGATAATAATGGAAAGTGAACTGCTTGGAAAGACATCATGTAAATGCATGGAAATTTTTTGCAACTGCTTATCTATTTTGGGAATTGAATATATAGTGAAGCCGGTGGGTGAACATTAAGATTGTGATGTCTTAATTAACGCCACTGCTTGTCTCTAGGGTAGCTGCAGTGGAAACAGCAGAAGGAGGCAAATAACTTTGAGAGGAGACATTAAGCACTCCTGCCATCCTGCTGGAACATAGCTCAGCGTTGGAGCAATTAGAAACCAGCACCGCATTGTTCAAGACTTGATTGTTGATTGACAGGAAAATAAACGAGACATTATTATTTTCTGAGGTTCCATCCTGCTCTTTCTTGAATAAGGTTTAAAGCTTAAATTGAATTATAGAATAACAGAGTTGGGAAGGACGGAAAACAACTGTCATCCATCTAACAGAATAACAGAGTTGGAAGGGACCTTGGAGGTCTTCTAGTCAACCCCCTGCTCAAGCAGGAAACCCTATACCATGTCAGACAAATGACTGTCCAGTCTCTTCTTCAAAACCTCCAGTGATGGAGCGCCCACAGCTTCTGAAGGAAAGCTGCTCCACTGGTTAACTGTTCTCACTGTCAACACAGTGCTGGGCTGCATTAACAGAGGGATAGAATCAAGATCACGTGAAGTGTTAATACCACTTTACAAGGCCT
>NW_015388129.1:107493-128037 GCF_001527695.2 Protobothrops mucrosquamatus
AGCAGGAAACCCTATACCATGTCAGACAAATGACTGTCCAGTCTCTTCTTCAAAACCTCCAGTGATGGAGCGCCCACAGCTTCTGAAGGAAAGCTGCTCCACTGGTTAACTGTTCTCACTGTCAACACAGTGCTGGGCTGCATTAACAGAGGGATAGAATCAAGATCACGTGAAGTGTTAATACCACTTTACAAGGCCTTAGTAAGGCCACACTTGGAATACTGCATCCAGTTTTGGTCACCACGATGTAAAAAAGATGCTGAGACTCTAGAAAGAGTGCAGAGAAGAGCAACAAAGATGATTAGGGGACTGGAGGCTAAAACATATAAGGAAAGGTTGATGGAATTGGGTATGTCCAGTTTAATGAAGAGAAGGACGAGGGGGGACATGATAGCAGTCTTCCAATATCTCAGGGGCTGCCCCAAAGAAGAGGGAGTCAAGCCATTCTCCAAAGCGCCTGAAGGCAGGACAAGAAGCAACGGATGGAAACTCATCAAGGAGAGGAGCAACCTAGAACTAAGGAGAAACTTCCTGACAGTGAGAACAATTAACCAGTGGAACAACCTGCCTCCAGAAGCGGTGAATGCTCCAACACTGGAAGTTTTTAAGAAGACACTGGACAGCCATTTGTCTGAAATGGTATAGGGTTCCTGCCTGAGCAGGGGGTTGGACTCGATGACCTCCATGGTCCCTTCCCAACTTTATTATTATTATTATTAAATTTCTCTTGTGTTCCAGGTTGCTTCTCTCCTTGATTAATTTCCATCCATTGCTTCCTGTCCTGCTTTCTGGTGCTTTGGAAAATAGGCTGCCCCCCCCTCTTCTTTGTGGCAGCCCCTTAGAAGAGGAGGTCAACCTATTCTCCAAAGCACCTGAAGGCAGGACAGGAAGCAATGGATGGAAACTAATCAAGGAGAGAACTTCTATACCCATCCTTACTCTGAGCTGCTTATCATTTATTCAGTCCAGCCTTCCCCCAACAAAGAGCCCTTCAGATATGCTGGAACAAATTGTCACAGAGAGCAAAGCTGGTGTATCTATTGGGATTTGGGGAACTCTGCTTCCAACTCTTCTGAAGGACACTTGGCTGATAACTGGCTCAACTTCAGTAATGTAATAGGCCCACGTATCTGGCCGAGATCAATGAATAGATGTTAAAATTAGGAAGTTATGGAAGAGAGACATGGACAAAGGATACAGACCTGCCTTCTCTGTTCCTAACAGTTGAGTGGGAATCTCTGTAGTGATATTAGCTCTGCGTTTATTATGTCATGCTTTTGTTGGGCACCTTTTAATATCAGTTCCTGGAGAATATGATAGGAGCAGATTATTCTACTTGATAAGCATCTTGTTTACCTAAGCTTAGGACGGGCTCGGCTAAATAGGTCTTTTACCAGCGTTGGCATAGCTCTAACATTCTTATTTTCTTAAGTTGTATTTCTATTTAAACAAGCAGTGAGCAAGCTTTGGGGGGGAGGCAGGCCCTAGGTTGTAGCCAGTGAAGGCTAAGTACTACTGTGGTTGTGTGAAAGATTCAGAAGGAACGGAGACATTTTAGAGACATGGACCAAATAGGGACTTTCTGGGTTTCATCTTTGGTCATCAAGGGATTGGATCGGATTCTCTTTCAAAACTATATAAACCTATTTTGGGACTATGCATAGTTTACATTTGGTTCCTCCCAAAGTAGAAGGAAATCATAATGCGCTATTTCTAGCAAATGTATCACTAAATGGTAGCAGAGTCGGAAAGTGTTACAAAAGTTGTGCAAAGTAGCTTGGAGACAATGCAATTCAAGGATCATAGGGTGATTTATCATATTTTAAGTGAAGCCTGGCTATTCCAATATTGCAGCAAATCCATACATTATTTTAGGGTAAATCCAATTCTCCATCTCCCATCTGCTTCGAACTTAGTTCCCATAATTCCTCATTTCTTCTCCTGGTTTTAGGTGAAAAACCAATTGCACGAAGGCAAAAGTGCATGAAAACGCCACATTATTTGCAAATATTACTAGATTTGGTCACTCGAAAGCTCCAGTACATAGTTCAGATTATGTCACATTCAAGTTGATTTGTCCTTTCTTGTCAAGAATTTAAGTCAAATGGAAACTATAACTGTACAATGTTGGTTCAGAGTTTTGAAAATAGAAAGGTATCTTAGTAGTAGACTAGCTTACCATCCAGAGCAGATTTCAGTACTGGCTGATTTAATCTGAGTATGGAAAGATTTGGTATAGGACCCGTGGTGGCACAGTGGTTAGAATGCAGTATTGCAGGCTAATTCTGCCCACTGCCAGCAGTTTGATCCTGACTGGCTCAAGCTTGACTCAGCCTTCCATCCTTCTGAGGTCGGTAAAATGAGGACCCAGATTGTTGGGAGAAATATGCTGACTCTATACACCACTTCGAGAGAGCTATAAAGCAATATGAAGCGGTGTATACTGCAAATCTAAATGCTATTGCTAGTCACTATTTGGATAAGAGACCATCAGGGCTATAGAATGCTCTGGAAAGTTGAAAAAAAAATTGAAAAAAAAGTGCAGCTTCTATACTATTGCCAAAGAAGTTGTATGGCATATCTTTGTAGTCAACGAGAATTGCACTTGACTTGAGGGTGCATCCACTCATGATCCCCATCAGCTATCCTGAATCCAATCAGTGGTCCATCAAACTCAATAGTCAGCTTGATGAATCGTTGATTTGATTCAGTAAAACCGATGGGGGAAATCTGTGTGCAGAAGAGAGTGAAATTGCCTAGGATAGCCATAGCTTCAGTGTTCTACACCGATCAGCTTTGAACCTGACCTTATTTTACTCAGCAGAAGTCTGAAGTCTGAACAACTGTAGAGTTCCCTTTGCGGCAGGAATTTTGATGGAGCAAGATTCCCCATCGCGGAAGGAAATGCTACTATAGACCTTTCCGCTCAATACATTAAGGGGAAGCCATTGAGGGTTGAGCCAATTTGCATAGGCACTTGGATGCCGAGGCAAACGTAAATACAGAGAGTCCTCAGCTTACAGCAGTTTGTTTAGTGACGGTTCAAAGTTTCAATGGCACTGAAAAAAGTGACTTATGACCATTTTTCACCCTTATGACCATTGCAGCATCCCCATGGTCCCGTGATCAAAATACAGATGTTTGGCAACTGACTCATATTTATGACAGTTGCACTGTCCTGTGATCCCCTTTTGTGACCTTTTGACAAGCAAAGTTGAAGGGGAAAGCAGATTCACTTAGCAATCGTATTGGTAACTTAACAGCTGCAGTGATTCCTTTAACACATGTGGCAAGAAAGTCTTTTGGGGTAAAACTGGGGTAAAACTCATTTAACAACAGTCTTGCTTAGCCACAGAAATTTGGCTCAGTTGTGGTCGTAAGTCGAAGCCTATCTGTAGTGCTTCTCCTTCGTCCGTGCATCAGGGGTAAATAGTGCTTGAATGGATGTGCTACATGTTTATAGATGAATATCTACCGATCTTCTGAGATATTGTGAAGGCAAGCTAATTTCTATGATGGAACAATTTATAAATTCCAGCAGTAGTTAAAGCAAATCCATTTCCTCAATGAATGGAACATCAACAAAACAAAGCACTGATCGTTGTATATCATCAATGAATGGGTTGCACTGAAATGTTCCCCCCCCTAAAAATGGATGTTTATTTGGTGTATTTGCAGGCATAAACCTGTTAATCCTATCCAGCTTGATGGAGGCAAGTGTTTCTTCTTTTGAGCCCCTGGCACATAGACATTATCTCAATGCTATTTGATTGGAGATCCTGCCGTGATCATGGTTTGGTCAAAGGGTCAAGACAAGAAGGAGAAATCCGCCACTCTTTGATGGAAGCGCTGACAGCTCCGATAACCAGAATTAATCCAGCAATTGCGACATTATTCAGCAGGTGAACTCGACATGCAGAAATTGAAAGAGGCAAGTTATCAAAGGTTTCTGGCTGTGCGAAATGAGTAGTTGTGTTATCGCTGTGGCGAACACGGCTTCTTCTCCAGCAACATTCCCTTCTATCAATTTGCAGAGAACCCCAAACAGGGAGCATGTGATTGAATATTACCCCAGGAAAGACCAACACGTTCAGGAAGCAGTTTGCAAAAGCAAGCTTCGTTTCCAATCAGGGTTTCAAACTCTGCTCTTGATGGTTGTTGTTTTTTTTGAGAGGCAACTGGACTTTCTTGTTTTTCTTTGAAGACGTTTTTGCTTCTCATCCAAGAAATTTCTTCAGCTCTCCCGCTCTCATCCCAGCTTCTTGGATGAGAAGTGAAACATCTTCAAAGAAAAACAAAGAAAGTCCAGTTGCCTCTTGAAAAAGCACCGTTGGGACAACCATGACCTGAGAATATCCAGAGACACTCTGCTATTGATGGTTTGGAACCAAGCAGACTAAAGGGTCAGTTGTACCCATCCGGATCTTCTCAACCATTCAGGTCTCCATTAAAGGTGCTTCTCTCTCTTCCATCAAGAGAGCTATCAAACTGGTGGGCAACAAACCCCAAAAGAAATCTTTTTCTAAAAAAATAAATAAATGTAAATCACTGGAATATCCTTAAGAGCAATTGTAAAACATCTGGCCTGCCTTTGATTAACTTCACCTTAATGGTTTTTAGCAAGTGTTTTATATGCTGTACATTTAATGCTCTGTTTTATTCTTCATACATTCCTCAGTGATTTAAGCATATCTGCCTTGGATAGCTGTTGACTGCCAGCTTCCACATTAAGGTGGGCAACCTGTTAAGAGAGGTTTAAAATAAATAAATCTCTTAAGTTCTGCACAATTTGAGAGTTTTAGCAAGGTGAGCGATAATGGTGAACAAACTTCCTATCTCTGGCCTTTTTCTGAAATATTCAAGTTAAAACACTGAGTGCATTCTAAGATTAATTTTCAGTCCAATAATGAAGTTTCCCAAAGCAGAAAGACTAACAAAATGCAGAAGTAAAATTTCAATTGGAAGTTGAAATTGAAATCTTCGCTGTCTAACACATTTTGTTTTTTTAATAACAAAAAAGGCAATTCAGATGTGTCTGTTTTGCTCCTACAAAGGTATAATTTAGTTCCATTATAAACATTCACTTGGGCTTCTGATGCACCATCTCAAAATGTAAGTTGCAGAAGAAATGCAAGTCTCCAGGAGCTGAAACAATTCTTTATTTGGGAGGCTAAGTTATTAATTGTTACCAATGATTATTAATAATGGCATCTTGCTGAGAGCTCCAGGCGAACGCAAGTATGCCTGCGTCCCAAAGAGTACAGAATTTAATGGATCTGTTTTGTTTAATGTTCGAAATGTATAAAGCACCATTCAGAATTGTGATGGTCCAGCATATCGCAAAGAATTTGTTATTTCGAAGGATCTGCTATTGGGATTTTTTTTCAGAGCATCTCCTGAAAAGGTGAGATTGACCCCAAAGAAAGGCAGGGACACTTTATTTTCTCAGACGGATACACTTTGCACATCCTTAGTGGATACCTTTTGATGTAGGGTTCAGAATTGCAGTGATACAATGAATTAATCAACGGAACAATTTGTTTCCCAGACTTGTTGGTACCCCGTCACTGCAGGTGCTTTTTCAAGAGGCAACTGGACTTTCTTGTTTTTCTTTGAAGACGTTTCGCTTCTCATCCAAGAAGCTTCTACAGCTCCATCACTGGAGCTTTTCAAAAATAGATTGGACAAGCATTTGACTGGGATGGTATAAAGTCTCCTGCCTTGAGCAGGCGGTTGAACTAGAAGACCTCTGAGGTCTCTTCCAACTCTATGAGTCTATGTTCTATGTTCATTCCCATCAAAGACGTGGCCCTAGTCCTTTTCTCCTCCAAATGATCTGATTAATATTATTTCCTTGCTATTTCTCCTTTTTCTTTGTTGGCTCCCTGCTTCCTTTTCAAAATTCCTCTCGCTTTTCAGTGGATTTTTGCATCTTGGCCAAGGAACTCACAAAGAAGAGAATTCGGCTTTTCTTAGCCGTCTTTGACCTTTCCTTAGAACATAGCTGGTGATTTTCCAGACTCGTTCTTGAATGGTCAAGGTGAAGCAAGGGGCAAAACATTCATCTGATTGAACTTGAGACGGAGGGTGATCTTACCTATCAAATAGCCAGGTTTCTCTTGTCAGAAATCAAACAAGTAGCCAGGATTATCAGATGCAACTGAGACCCAGGTTTTCCCCCCCCCCAAAAAAAACCCCCTACACAGAGATAAAAAGTCACCTTAGCTATGGTATTTCATCAGATATGGAATATGATGCCTTAGCAGTGACAGTCTCGAGGGAAAAAAATGTCTATTTATAAAATTGGACTCATCAAAATGAAGAATCAGAGCAAAGTATTTTTATTTAGTCTTCCAGGAAAGATGTCGATTTTTTTTACTCCCTCCTTCCATGCAAATTAAGGTCTGCAAATGAGAGGTTTTAATATATTTTACTGATAATATGCAAAGGCACATTATGCCAGTGAATGTTTCTGTTATGATGAGTCCACTGTTTATTTCACAAAGGCCTTTTTAAAATCTATGGTACCATCTGTCCTGAAGTTAACTTTCTGATGGCTTTATGCTTCTGTAGTTTAAATCTTTACAGTATCCCTACAGTGAAGGAGCTAAACAAAAAATTTAAACGGTGGTGTTCTTTAATCAACACATGAAGAATTACTAAAGGATGTCTGAACAGATGACACAGTCTTATGTTTTTTAAGCAAGTTTTTTTAAGCAAGACATCATTTTTCCTCTAGGATCTGTTTGGCTGATTCCTTGATTTATCCCATGATAGTGGTTATCATTCTTATCACACAGCCTAAGTAAGTTACCAGTCATCCTCTTTTTGCATTTGTTGAATTACTTGTTGCATGCTGTCTTTGGCAAAAAACAGATTATGCAAATATAGGAATTGTAGTTCTTAAGTCCATGTTTAGTATGTTATCAGAACCTGGCTATCTTTTTTCACGCAGAAAGCTAGCGAAATTCAAGATTAGGGACTCAGACGCCGTCCATTCAGCCACGAAGCTCTGATTTCAAATATTGCTCTTTCTTGATGGAACCACCTATAACCTTCATGAATGTAATAAATAAAAATATATAAACTAGAGTCCTGCCTGTGCTTTGTATCAGAGTGACTTCCAGGAACTGCAAGCCTATGAGCACAATCCAGACTTACACATGGACAATCTGTTGGAAAGTGTTCTAATTTACCAAGGGAAGCAAACAGATGATAAAACAGGAGAAACACATCCGACAGACTGGCGGAGAGCTGAGCAAACAAAGAACAGCTTGAAAACCCAAAACAGTGTGGACTTTTGTTGTACGGCACGATTTGGATTCGCCAAGAGGTTAGTTTAATACTCCTAGCAGTCTATTGCCCCACAACTGGTCAATAAGTAAGTTTATTTATTTATTTTAAACATTTATCTAGCTGCCCATCTTACAACCAATTCTGGGAGGCTCCCAACTGAAACAGCATAAAACAGTATAAAAACGATAGTAAAATTATAAAACTCATGCACTAAAAACAATAAGTTGTGAGGATAAAAAAAAATGTAGGGCAAATACAACTAGAAAATCCAGCTCAGAGACTCCGGACTGGATCAAGCCAGGTTCAGATTGAATTTAGTGACTACATCCTGAGTGGCGCGGAGGCTTAGAGGTGAAGACGCTCCCTTCCACTCACAAGGTTGAGAGTTCAATCCTAGGCAGTGACAGATGTTTCTCTATCAGGGTGCCAAGAGAAAATATCTGCTGTGGACTCCATGTAGGCATCAGGGAGGGCATCCAGCCAGTAAATGCTCAGCTCCATTCAGTCACCTCAACTCTACCCCAAATAAAGAGATTAAAGGATCGTAAAAAGAAAAATAAAGTCACTCTGACTACATCCAAGGAGTTTATGGTGTGTAGTTCACAGCATCGGAGGGTTTTTTGGGTTCTGCTTGTTGCTGACATCCACTTTTCCCTTTGGCCCTTACACATTTGACACATTCCAAGTGCAAATGTAAAGCTGTTTTCTCTCAAGTTGCAAATTTGGCAACTTTACTAAGAGGAAAGAAAATCCCCAGCTTTAAAGCAGCATGAAAAGTAATGAATCTATTGTTTACACAGCTGGTTGTTAACTGTGATTCATCTTTTAGACACCAAATGTTACTTGACAATTTTTAGCACAGTCTGAAAAGGATGTAAAGATGCAACTTTTTTTAAAAAATAAAATAAAAAAGCTTTATTTTGTTCCCTATTATTTGGTACCCTTCGGGATCTTTGCAACAAAATTCTTCCAACCTTATATTTCCATCTCCAGTTCTATATAACAGTTATAGTTATATCGATACATTATATGAGATTTTTTTATTTTATATTAAAATAATATATGGTGGAGGCCTCCCAGGCCTAGAATGGCCCGCCGGAAGTGCGTTGATGTCACTTCCGGAAATCTGTTCTAGGCCTCGGAGGCCTGGAGGAGGCCTCCCAGGCCTAGAATAGCCGGCTGGAAGTGCGTTGATATCACTTCGGGAAGTCTGTTCTAGGCCTCAGAGGCCTGGAGGAGGCCTCCCAGGCCTAGAATGGCCCACCGGAAGTGCGTTGATGTCACTTCCGGAACTCTGTTCTAGGCCTCAGAGGCCTGGAGGAGGCCTCCCAAGCCTAGAACGGCCTGTCGGAAGTGCGTTGGTGTCACTTCTGGAAGTCTGTTCTAGGCCTCAGAGGCCTGGAGGAGGCCCCTTGAGGCCTAGAACGGGCCACAGGAAGTGCGTTGATGTCATTTCTGGAAGTCCGTTCTACGCCTCAGAGGCGCAGGCCTGCATCCACGCAGAGAACCAGATGTTAAGATATTTCAATCCCACCACTGTATGCACACATGCCTCCTTTGTGGAGCCACTGGTGTGGTGGGGTATCCTAATCAGCTCAACGCTGTGCCCGATCAGCAGAAACACAATCCAGCCAAGAATAGTTAGTCCAAAAGTCTAATAGAGATTGGTTGGATAAGACAAAAAATGACCTATTAATTAGATGTTCCACTAGTTTAGAAATGAGTTCTCTGGCTCTCTCAAGGGTCAGCTGCAGAAATTTGCAGATTCTCAGAAGACTTGCTATTGCTTCTTTATTTAGCTCTTTAAATGATTGACACTTTGCTGTCCATACTTTCAAGGCCTGGATTTTGGTTGTTTCGATGAAATGCTAAGAAGAACCAAGTCAGAGCTTCAGGACTATCCAAAAGGCATGGGAACCGGGAAGACTGCTGTGACCTAGACAACGTCCCAGCTAAATGCCCAACTTGGATAGTTAGTCAGTTGGGTACTACTCAATAGTAGTAACTGTGAGAGGGATCTTGGAGTCCTGCTGGACAGTCACTTAAATATGAGCCAGCAGTGTCTGCAGTGTCCCTTCCAATTCTGTTATTCCGTTATTCTGGATGTCCAAGCAGGAGATAGTGTACCAGTAAGAAGAATATTCTACTTTTCTGACTTTTATTTTTATCTGATTTCTGTAGCCGCCCATCTCAAGAAGTCACTCTGGCTCATTGCGTTCTGGGTTCCATCCTGATAGATCCTCATCTTCATATATGCACCACTCAAGATCCCTGTTTTCTAAGCATGTGTGGCATCTTATTAACTGGAGGAAGCTGAAGTCTGCAAGAATATTAAGGTAATATATTTGGAAATGCCTTAGAACCTATACGTTATGCATTTGCTGTCATCATATGCCTGTTATATTTTGCTCCATGGCCATCAGCTGGAAGTATTTTTATTCTCCATTAAAATGCATAAAAATATAATGTCTAATTCCACCAAACTTCTTAGTAATGATTGAGAACTCTCTCTCTCTCTCTCTCTCTCTCTCTCTCTCTCTCTTGCTGTTAACATCTTTTCTTGCCCTTGAATCCCTCATTCTGAACGCATATTTGTGGGCATGCAATAACAATCTGATTTGAAGAATAGGGGAATTTGAGCAGACTGCCCTGAGAAATGAGCAAAAATCCCTTTTTTTAAAAAAAAATATGATGCATACATTTTACTTGCCATGAATATTTTACGTTGCATTTTGGTCACAAAAGGGTAGGAATTAATCCTATTCATGTTTCTTTGTCTTGACTGCATGAAAAAAAAGTAATATTCTAATGCTCCTGGAGCAAGTTTTCTATTTTTCTTTTGTTTAATACATTGCTCTTGTCTCTCCTTTATTCTCTCCCCTATTGTCAAAATAGACTCTGTGAGTTCCTGAGGGCAGAAAAGGGTCTTTTTGTTTTTATCTTTGTCTTGCTTACTGGATTTGGGAAAGAAAAATGTACATTGTTAGCATGGCTTATGTTGTTTCATTTTTTAAAATACAACATTCCACTTCTCCTATTTCATTTTAAACAGAGGGAGCCTAGCCAACATGAACCAAAGTTCATGTTTGACAGTTTTGTGTATTATATCCAAGAAAATACAGATAAACAATTGTGGAGTTTCAGTTTTATTGTATCTGGAGCTTAAATAGCAATTGTAGGCCAGAAGAAATCTGCTTACATTCAAATGGGGTATCTGATTGAAAATATACCATATATGGCCAGATTAAGTAAAAGGTAAAGGTTTTCATTGCCTAGTTATATCTGACTTTAGTAAAGTCAGTGGTGGGATTCAGCTGGTTCGCACCACTTCAGCAGAACCGGTAGCTAATTTTTGGTGGCCCAGGCCCAGATTAGACTTCTGGAAGTGGCATCCATACAGAGAACCGGTTGTTCAAATATTTGAATCCCACCACTGCTCTAGGGGCCATTGCTCATTTCTGTTTTTTAACCGAGGGAGCCAAAGACTCTTCCATGGTCATGTGACTGGCGTGACTATACACCGAGGCACATGGAACACTTTTACCTTCCCACCGCAGTGGTACCTATTTAATAATAATAATAATAATAATAATAATAATAATAATAATAATAATAATAATAATAAGAATAAGAATAAGAAGAAGAAGAAGAAGAAGAAGAAGAAGAAGAAAAGAAGAAGAAGAAGAAGAAGAAGAAGAAGAAGAAGAAGAAGAAGAAGAAGAAGAAGAAGAAGAAGAAGAAGAAGAAGAAGAAGAAGAAGAAGAAGTTGGAAGGGACCTTGGAGGTCATATAGTCCAACCCCTTATGTACATTAATTCATAATAATAATAATGATGATGATGATAAAGTTGGAAGGGACCTCGGAGGTCATCTAGTCCAACCTCCTGCTCAGGCAGGAAACCCTACACCATTTCAGACAAATGGCTGTCCAGTCTCCTCTTAAAAGCTTCCAGTGTTGGAGCATTCACCGCTTCTGGAGGCAGGTTGTTCCACTGGTTAATTGTTCTAACTGTCAGGAAGTTTCTCCTTAGTTCTAGGTTGCTTCTCTCCTTGATTAGTTTCCACCCATTGCTTCTTGTCCTGCCTTCAGGGGCTTTGGAGAATAGCTTGACTCCCTCTTCTTTGGGGCAGCGCCTGAGATACTGGAAGACTGCTATCATGTCCCCTCTGGTCCTTCTCTTCATTAAACTAGGCATACCCAATTCCAGCAACCGTTCCTTATATGTTTTAGCCTCCAGTCCCCTAATCATCTTTGTCTACTTGGATTTGCATGCTTTTGAATTGCTAGGTGATCAGGAGCTGAGGCAAGTACTGGGAGCTCGCCCTGTCTCACGCACTCTGGCCTTGAACCCGGGGTGTCAGCCTCTTTAATCGCTGAGCCATCGCAACCCAGAATAAGTAAACGCCTCAGTTATATGCAGTACTGTCTTAGAAAGCACATGATTTTCATCCATGTGTTAAGTTGGTTGACCCTTGATCTCCAATACGCTGGAACAACTGTTCTCATTTGCCTCTGTGATTTTTTTGCCAAGTCCTCTGAGAGCTTAGGGCAATTAATTTAGCAACTCTCCCATTGCTTCCTCTTACTTTATCATATAGCCCCAAATCGTTAGACTTTCAGCATATCTACTTCCTGATATGTTTTTTTTGTTCAGCTGACAATTAAACATGGGAAACAATGTTCTGCATTTAGCAGAGTAACAATGCCCCACTTAATTTCATTTCTTTTTGCTTTTTTGCTAGCCAAGGCCCACATTGATTTCTTTCATTTGGATCTAAAAATATAGTTTTTGTATTTTTTTTTTTTTTAAAAAGACGCTCTTCCAGAGTTTTCTTGTCATTTATAAATAGCAGTGCTTGTTAATTCCTCCTCAGCTTTTTGCATTTGTCTGATTAGCCAAGATTTTGGAATATAGATGATTTTTTGTCATTGTTCGCGGATGCTCACTTCTATAGGATCTGATGGCATTCTTAGTTTGTTGCATCTACTGCATGGAACAAAGTTAAAATGTAATAAGAAGAAAACAAAAGCATTTTTGGGAAAAGGATTAGCAGTTACTCCCAACTCATCTTTCCATCTTGATATGAGAGGTACAAATCTATTTGCCCAAAGCCATGGTTGAATAAGACAAGGGTTTTTTTTTGAGCTCTCGCAACTCAATAACCTCTTAACCATAGCTTATGGAATTCAGTAAACTAAATCCATGTACTAACACATCTTTATGGCTTAGCATGTTGCAAGAACCAGGACTGAGATCCCATATATTTTCTTTCTTTGAGAATCATCTTTCTTCCTAGCAGTTCTTCTCTTCAACCAAAGGAGGTGTCAATTTTCCCCACTCACTTCACTTCTTATATCAAAATCTGACCCACTTTGGATGCTTCTAGGAGGAGAGATTATTGAGGGTCCTCTGAAAAGGAGAGAGATTGGAGACTCCAAATAGCTGCCACCAGGCAGTGGGACTATTTCCCTTGCCATATGTAAAACTTCCTTCCTTCCTTCCTTCCTTCCTTCCTTCCTTCCTTCCTTCCTTCCTTCCTTCCTTCCTTCCTTCCCATTTTAACTTTTTTGGGAAATTCAATAAAGTTTTGTGAGAAAAAAATAGAATCAACACTAACTTGAAGGCAAAATAGATGCATTTATTAAGAGAAAATATTGTGAAAGTTTTATTCTATTTTATTACATTGGGAGTTGCTGTGANCCAGGCCCAAATTATAAAACTCCAGGCTGTTGGAAACATATTACCCTGGTCTCAAAGTTAACAGACTTGGCTCTACCATGAATCAGAGATGAATGACTCAAGCAATGGACTATGAGTGTAATGGAAGGGCAGCTAACTGTAGTGAATTAATTAACTTGGTTATTTTTACAACCCAAGAGTGGGAGATTGGCCTGAAGTGCTGAAATAACTTAGCTACCCTTGGGTACCATGTACCTTGACACATGCACAGAAGAGGAATTGCTTTTGTAGCACGGTCTCAATAAATAGAATATAATTATGGAAGGAAACAAGGGGAGAAGCAGCTTAGATTAGAAGTATCAGATCTTTGCTTCCACCCCCCCCCCTTTCTTTCAAAAGGACTATCTCTTCTCCTTTTTCCTCTTTGGACTTCTCCCTCCTTGCCATTTTTTTTTTGCCAAGTATTATATGTTAAAGTGAGATAGATTCCGCTATTTTTTTTTCTTCTTTCTTGTAACAATGGAAACAGCTTAGCAAATTTAAATAATTTTATGTCAAATATGTCTGTCTGAGGCTGTAATTTGCATGCTGTATTCCCACTCAATGCCATCTGAAGTAGCTGAGATACCTTATCTCACCCTGAAAGCTGGCATTATAAAGACCTACTAAAAATATTACATACGTTTTGCACCGCATTCCTGGGAGGTATTTGACACAGAGGGTTTTTTTGGTTTTTTTGCTGAGAATAAAGTTAGATACGCTCTGGATAGAGCAGTGGTGGTGAACCTATGGCACGGGTGCCAGAGGCGGCACTCAGAGCCCTCTCTGTGGGCACGCGCACCGTCGCCCCAGTCCTAGGCCTTCAGCTGGGTTTTATAAAACCTTTTCGCTTTAGGCTTCCGCCACCGTGTGCAAAAAAAAAAAAAAAGATTCAATCAGTTTCAACTTCTCGTGGGGAAAAAAAAGATCTTGCAAAGTTGGAATTGATTGATTGAACTTTTTAGTCCCACCCAGTCTGCCGTTACCACTGCAGCCACGCCCACCCAATTGGCCACACCCAGCCAATGGGCCACACCCACCCGGCACCCAACGATGCATAAGTGGGTTTTGGGTTGCAGTTTGGGCACTCGGTCTCTAAAAGGTTCGCCATCACTGGGATAGAGGTAACATTTGTCTGATCTCTCTGATTTTTTTTTCTGAGAAGAACTTCTTTTAAGGATCTTGAAAACTTACAAATTTTTACAAATCAGTATTTTTTAAAAATGGATGGAGCTCATCTATAAATGTATTGTTTCTGGGTTCAAGAGAAGCTCGAATTTTTTTAATGTCTTAAAGCTTCTGTTACAAATTTGACTTCAGGGATACAGAGAGAAATATACAAATCTAACAAGGATAACAAGAGAAGGAACCTTGAAGATCTTCTAGTCCAACCCCCTGCTCAAGCAGAAAACCCTATACCACTTCAGACAAATGATTGTCCAATCTCTTCTTTAAAACCTTCAGTGTTAGAGCATCCATATCTTCTGTAGGCCAGTTGTTCCACTGATTAATTAATGTAATTGTCAGGAAATTTTTTCTTAGTTCTAGGTTGCTTCTCTCCTTGATGAGTTTCCATCCATTGCTTCTTGTGCTGCCTTCAGGCGCTTTGGAGAATGGCTTGACTCCTTTGTGGCAGCCCCTGAGATATTGGAACACTGCTATCATGTCATCCCTAATGTACTTCTAATGTACTAAGCTTCTAACATACTAAGTCTAGAAGTCTCACATGGGTGTGACCTGCATAGTTTGCTGTAGGATACGAAGTTGTTTCCAGTCCTTCATGCTTCTGATAAACTCCTGCCATATTTAATTCAATACTCTTGACCATCCTGGAGAGATTGTGGGATCTAAAATCAGATAATCAAGAGACATTGGTTCACCGATGTAGCTAATTAATTGACTGCATCATAAATGAGTCATCTGCATTCTTCCAGCTGTTGCCAAATTAGAATTCTTAGCAGTCCCAACCACTTTAGCCAGTGAACAATGATAGAAATTGCATTTCAACAGACTCAGGGCGATTGCAGGATTTTCTTTGTTGGAACAAAAGCTATAGCCAAAAAGGAAGTATTTCTGAATTCAGAAGACCAAAGCAGTGGACAATATGTGTCCAAATCTTCATACTAGTGAAGGAGCTGTTCCCTTCCTCCTAACCTTACCAAAAAAAGACATAGGTTTTTTTTTTCATTTTTAGATATGTTTGCTTTTTCCTGGTGCTTCAGCTTTTATGCTGTTGGCACCACATGCATAAAACATCATCAACGTACACTGTTTCTTATGATCAGTTCAGCCAAGTTGTTGATCCCTGCTAACTATTGTGTGGTACAATGTGACACTAGGTCAAATGGTGATGGAGGAGATG
Source organism: Protobothrops mucrosquamatus (assembly GCF_001527695.2). Taxonomy (NCBI): domain Eukaryota; kingdom Metazoa; phylum Chordata; class Lepidosauria; order Squamata; family Viperidae; genus Protobothrops; species Protobothrops mucrosquamatus. The sequence continues at coordinate 122,872 of NW_015388129.1, forward strand.
AAGATAAGGGATGTGGAGAGAGTTGTGTAACAGCGTTACCCTGATAGGTCTTAAATCCTGAAGGACACATCGGGTGTTCCTAAACTTTTACTAGGTAACCTGCTACCCTAAATTAAAATGTAAGATTCTGGAGGAGATTCAACTGCTAGTCTAGTCAGCTTAGGGAGGGAGGAAGCCTTATCTTCACAGTCCCCCTCAGGCATTCAAGACAACTCTCTTGTGGCACAATCTCATATGTTGAATGAACGTTACAAAATCTCAAGGCTCTTTCATAATTACTACATGCTATAACTACCTTCTTCCATTTCATAGGCAATTCCTGTGTCAACTTTACAACGAACCTGGTTGAAGCCATCTTGCTCGTTCTAGATTGCCACAAGAATGGGAGAGGGGAAATGGAGGTTTTCTGATAGTCTAAACAATTCTCTGTCCCGTGGGAACCAAGGTCATTTCCACCAGTTGGATTGGGGAGCTGGGCGTACTGTTAGAAAGCCCGCCAAACTATTCTATTGGGAAACGTAGTAGATTGCATAGTATTGTGGTAGGAAGTTTAAATTTGTAATAGTGTAACTCTTTGGAGGGAATTTCAGACTTGGTTTCACTTTTAATTGTGCCAATACTCTGTAACCAATAAACATGTTCTTTGAGGAAATCCCTAGCCTCAGAGTTCTGTTTTATCTGGTCTCATCTACCGGAACCATGACATCCTGGGTATGGGCATTTTGGTGTAGTCACATATCATGCTAAATTATATTGTGATTCAGTTATGTGTGATATTCAGAGACTGTGCTAAAATGAAGAGTATTAAACATGTTAAGAAATCAGCATTTGTTTTAGCAAGAATGGAAGCTGTTGAACAAACTCTGATGGGGAGCTAAATAATAATATTTTCTGGCTGCTCTTAATTTTGTTGTGAGTTACACAATGACAATAAAGATATTCTATTCTATTCTATTCTATATTTTACATGTCTAGAACTCGGTGGCAGAAACAGTTTCATGCACCAGGATTTTGTTGTTGTTTTTTAAAAAATATTTGTTTTTAAAAAGGAAGCTAAAAAAAGGGGAAGAGGAAGATTTGCCACAGTAAAGCTGACTGGGATAGCAGCCAAGGAAAAGATTATTTTTTTAAAAAACATCTATAGTTAATGGTAAAGATGATATGCCAACACACCTATAGATAAATTGAAAGGATGTCTCCATCTGAAAACAACAAGAAATTAATAGCCACTCGTGATTAAACAAATGGAATCCTGGCAGGATTTTCATGCAAATAGGAAACTAAGTTTTACTGGGTTAGAGTATTTAACCATCTGGCTCATTATTGAAGGATACTGACTGGCAAAACCCTTCCATGCTCTTAGATGGAACAGACAGGATTCAACTTGTGACATTCAACATGTATAACGTATACTCTATTACTGAGCTCTAACCCCATATTCAAACATAAGAAATAGGCTGTGGTCTACTTTGTCAAGCCCCTTACTGAAATCCAAGTGCAGAGAAGAGCAACAAAGATGATTAGGGGGTCTGGAGGCTAAAACACATGAAGAACAGTAGCAGGAATTGGGTATGTCTAGTCTAGAGAAAAGAAGGAATAGGGGAGACATGATAACAGTGTTCCAATATTTAAGTGGGTCAAACAATTTTTCAAAGCACCAGAAGGCAAGATGAGAAACAATGGATGGACATTAATCAAGGAGGGAAGCCACCTAGAACTAAGGAGAAATTTTCTAACAGTGAAAACAACCAGTGGAATGGCTTGCCTCCAGAAGTTGTGGCTGCTNGTTTTATAAAACCTTTTCGCTTTAGGCTTCCGCCACCGTGTGCAAAAAAAAAAAAAAAGATTCAATCAGTTTCAACTTCTCGTGGGGAAAAAAAAGATCTTGCAAAGTTGGAATGGATTGATTGAACTTTTTAGTCCCACCCAGTCTGCCGTTACCACTGCAGCCATGCCCACCCAATTGGCCACACCCAGCCAATGGGCCACACCCACCCGGCACCCAACGATGCATAAGTGGGTTTTGGGTTGCAGTTTGGGCACTCGGTCTCTAAAAGGTTCGCCATCACTGGGATAGAGGTAACATTTGTCTGATCTCTCTGATTTTTTTTTCTGAGAAGAACTTCTCTTAAGGATCTTGAAAACTTACAAATTTTTACAAATCAGTATTTTTTAAAAATGGATGGAGCTCATCTATAAATGTATTGTTTCTGGATTCAAAGGAACCTTGAATTTTTTTAATGTCTTAAAGCTTCTGTTACGAATTTGACTTCAGGGATACAGAGAGAAATATACAAATCTAACAAGGATAACAAGAGAAGGAACCTTGAAGATCTTCTAGTCCAACCCCCTGCTCAAGCAGAAAACCCTATACCACTTCAGACAAATGATTGTCCAATCTCTTCTTTAAAACCTCCAGTGTTGGAGCATCCATATCTTCTGTAGGCCAGTTGTTCCACTGATTAATTAATGTAATTGTCAGGAAATTTTTTCTTAGTTCTAGGTTGCTTCTCTCCTTGATGAGTTTCCATCCATTGCTTCTTGTCCTGCCTTCAGGCGCTTTGGAGAATGGCTTGACTCCTTTGTGGCAGCCCCTGAGATATTGGAACACTGCTATCATGTCACCCCTAATGTACTTCTAATGTACTAAGCTTCTAACATACTAAGTCTAGAAGGCTCACATGGGTGTGACCTGCATAGTTTGCTGTAGGATACGAAGTTGTTTCCAGTCCTTCATGCTTCTGATAAACTTCTGCCATATTTAATTCAATACTCTTGACCATCCTGGAGAGATTGTGGGATCTAAAATCAGATAATCAAGAGACATTGGTTCACCGATGTAGCTAATTAATTGACTGCATCATAAATGAGTCATCTGCATTCTTCCAGCTGTTGCCAAATTAGAATTCTTAGCAGTCCCAACCACTTTAGCCAGTGAACAATGATAGAAATTGCATTTCAACAGACTCAGGGCGATTGCAGGATTTTCTTTGTTGGAACAAAAGCTATAGCCAAAAAGGAAGTATTTCTGAATTCAGAAGACCAAAGCAGTGGACAATATGTGTCCAAATCTTCATACTAGTGAAGGAGCTGTTCCCTTCCTCCTAACATTACCAAAAAAAGACATAGGTTTTTTTTTTTTCATTTTTAGATATGTTTGCTTTTTCCTGGTGCTTCAGCTTTTATGCTGTTGGCACCACATGCATAAAACATCATCAACGTACACTGTTTCTTATGATCAGTTCAGCCAAGTTGTTGATCCCAGCTAACTATTGTGTGGTACAATGTGACACTAGGTCAAATGGTGATGGAGGAGATGAAGATAAGGGATGTGGAGAGAGTTGTGTAACAGCGTTACCCTGATAGGTCTTAAATCCTGAAGGACACATCGGGTGTTCCTAAACTTTTACTAGGTAACCTGCTACCCTAAATTAAAATGTAAGATTCTGGAGGAGATTCAACTGCTAGTCTAGTCAGCTTAGGGAGGGAGGAAGCCTTATCTTCACAGTCCCCCTCAGGCATTCAAGACAACTCTCTTGTGGCACAATCTCATATGTTGAATGAACGTTACAAAATCTCAAGGCTCTTTCATAATTACTACATGCTATAATTACCTTCTTCCATTTCATAGGCAATTCCTGTGTCAACTCTACAACGAACCTGGTTGAAGCCATCTTGCTCATTCTAGGTTTCCACAAGAATGGGAGGGGGAAAATGGAGGTTTTCTGATAGTCTAAACAATTCTCTGTCCCGTGGGAACCAAGGTCATTTCCACCAGTTGGATTGGGGAGCTGGGTGTACTGTTAGAAAGCCTGCCAAACTATTCTATTGGGAAACGTAGTGGATTGCATAGTATTGGGGTAGGAAGTTTAAATTTGTAATAGTGTAACTCTTTGGAGGGAATTTCAGACTTGGTTTCACTTTTAATTGTGCCAATACTCTGTAACCAATAAACATGTTCTTTGAGGAAATCCCTAGCCTCAGAGTTCTGTTTTATCTGGTCTCATCTACTGGAACCATGACATCCTGGGTATGGGCATTTTGGTGTAGTCACATATCATGCTAAATTATATTGTGATTCAGTTATGTGTGATATTCAGAGACTGTGCTAAAATGAAGAGTATTAAACATGTTAAGAAATCAGCATTTGTTTCAGCAAGAATGGAAGCTGTTGAACAAATTCTGATGGGGAGCTAAATAATAATATTTTCTGGCTGCTCTTAATTTTGTTGTGAGTTACACAATGACAATAAAGATATTCTATTCTATTCTATTCTATTCTATTCCATTCCATTCTATTCTATTCTATTCTATTCTATTCTATTCTATTCTATTCTATTCTACATGTCTAGAACTCGGTGGCAGAAACAGTTTCATGCACCAGGATTTTGTTGTTGTTGTTTTTTTAGAAAATATTTGTTTTTAAAAAGGAAACTAAAAAAAGGGGAAGAGGAAGATTTGCCACAGTAAAGCTGACTGGGATAGCAGCCAAGGAAAAGATTAATTTTTAAAAAACATCTATAGTTAATGCTAAAGATGATATGCCAACACACCTATAGATAAATTGAAAGGATGTCTCCATCTGAAAACAACAAGAAATTAATAGCCACTCGTGATTAAACAAATGGAATCCTGGCAGGATTTTCATGCAAATAGGAAACTAAGTTTTACTGGGTTAGAGTATTTAACCATCTGGCTCATTATTGAAGGATACTGACTGGCAAAACCCTTCCATGCTCTTAGATGGAACAGACAGGATTCAACCTGTGACATTCAACATGTACAACTTATACTCTACTACTGAGCTCTAACCCCATATTCAAACATAAGAAGTAGGCTGTGGTCTATTTTGTCAAACCCCTTACTGAAATCCAAGTGCAGAGAAGAGCAACAAAGATGATTAGGGGGTCTGGAGGCTAAAACACATGAAGAACAGTGGCAGGAATTGGGTATGTCTAGTCTAGAGAAAAAGAAGGAATAGGGGAGACATGATAACAGTGTTCCAATATTTAAGTGGGTCAAACAATTTTTCAAAGCACCAGAAGGCAAGATGAGAAACAATGGATGGACATTAATCAAGGAGGGAAGCCACCTAGAACTAAGGAGAAATTTTCTAACAGTGAAAACAACCAGTGGAATGGCTTGCCTCCAGAAGTTGTGGCTGCT
>NW_015388130.1:0-35512 GCF_001527695.2 Protobothrops mucrosquamatus
CAGTGGTTCTCAACCTGTGGGTCGGGACCCCATTTGGGGTCGATCGACCATTTCACGGGGGTCGCCAAGCAAGGCTGTCCGCCATTTTTTTTGTCCGCCATTTTTTCCCCTTTTCCGGCGGGTGCCTTACCTCCCTTGGGCTGGGCCAGCTGGTGGTCGGCCTGCTCCGTCTCTGCCGCTTGCCAGCTACGCCTCGGCCAGCGCAGGGGGCGGAACAACGCATGCGCGGCGCTCCCGGGCAGGGAAAGTCCTCGACTTATGACTGGTTGGGTAGTCCTCGACTTACAACCGGTTTAGTCCTCGACTTACAACCGGTTTAGTCCTCGACTTACGACCGGTTTAGTCCTCGACTTACGACCGGTTGGGTCGCGGCATTAAAAAGGTTGAGAACCACTGGTCTAACACCAGATTGGATTCACTTCAGTCAAGATGGAATATAAACTAGAAGAAGACAAGCAAGGGACATAGAAGCACATGAGGCTTAGCGCAGAAATTCTCAACCTTTTCTTTACCACGGATCCCCTTTAAATACTTTTTGTGGCATGGACCACCAAGACTTAATTCAAGAATTAAATCATAACAGCCTTCGCAAACACCTTGTGACATCATGCCCCCTCCCCAGTGATCCGGGGACCACAGGTTGAGAACCACTGATTTAGTGCATTCCTGATAATCAAACCCTAGTATTTAAATAACTTATAAATACAGCCATCATATAAGTTCTGACTTCCCTGTTTGCTTTGCTTTGCTTTTTGCTGTCCTCAAGTCTTCTTGACTTCTGGCAACTGTTGGCCCTCTTTGGAAATGGCTTCCCATTGCCTATTCCTATGACTGAGAGCGAATAAGCCACCCATCTGGTTTAAGCCAAAGGCAGGATTAGAATTCATAGTCTATCAATTTCCTAGCCCAATGCCTTTAAGTACTACATCAAACTGGCTTTCTTTGTAATGAATCTGAACATAAACTATTCTTTTAAAAATATCATATAGGAAAAAGATGATATTGATGTAACTACATTGGACAAAGCGCCATCTACCAACATCGCAAATCCCAATTATGAAAACTCATCAGATCTTCCATCAGATCCTCCTTATGATCCGTTTTTGGTAAGTGTTTATTCTGATGAGGTAGGATTGTTTTCAAAATATGTCAGAAGCCAGAATTTGGATTATAAAACAAAATATTGTGGCTTCTACTTAACTAACCACATGATTTTATCTTCTTTTAGTAACAGACCTATCAGCACATTTATGAGTTTATTTTTGTATTTTTCTCCTTTTTGTTATCCCCTTTGAATTAGCATGTATTGAGGGCATAAGATGATACACACTCATATAACAAAACTGTATCTGTGACAACATCAAAGCTAATCTTAAGCACCTATCTCTGCCATTTAGCTTTCTATATATATTTTTTTAAATAGAAAATCCATCAATAAATTGTAGTCACTGGATTCAAACAACCAAGAGATGGCAACACAGCACTCCCTATAGCAGCCCCTTGGCTGGATAGGACTGTATTTTTTTAGGATTGGCTCAATATTGCCTTAAGGTTTCTGCAAGACAACTTCACAGAATTATCAGCTGTATCTCTGCACTTCTCAGGCAAGGCATGGTGCCCAAGTCAAAACAACTTGTTTTAGGATCAAAACAACCCCCCTCACATTATATTTGATGCAATATTTGAATTCAATCATTCTCTCTCTGATAGTCTGCATCTGAACTACATCCTCTGCAATCTTGCTGTAATCCAGTCTGCTGCCTGAAATGATAAGGACAATGCTATCAGCCCCATAGCCAGACCAAAGCCAACTTCACGTTTTATTATTAACAGGACAAGAGCCTTCAATATCCTAGCAATGTTCCCTGTTCTATAACATCTGCTGTCTGAATAATGGCTTTCAGATCACCCTGCTCTGCAAATTACTAGAAAGAGGTTTCTCAGCAATGGCCCCATGGACAAGAGGCGTTTACACACCTGGCCCCTTTCCAGCCTACTTTTGAAGTAGACAAGAACTTAACTGCTTAATCAGGTCTTTAAGAGCAGGGCTTTTCAACCTTTTCACTCATTGTACCACTTTTAGGATATGGCAACATCCGAGTACCACCAGTCACCTAGCAAGGTATCAAAAACTTGATGACCCCCCCAAAAAAGGAAAAAAGTGCTAAAGTACAGATAGTCCTCGACTTACAACAGTTCGCTTAGTGACTGTTTGAAGTTACAATGGCACTGAAAAAAGTGCTCCCCAAGCCACAGCCGAGCAAGACACCTGCCTGCCCGCCTGGCAGCGCTCTTCCTCCTGTCCGAGGTTTTCATTGTTGTGAGCATTTCTGTTGAGGATTGGCAACAGGGGTGGGGTGGGGGGGTGTTTGGTTTTTATTCCCCCCATCTGCTGGGTCGTTGCAGCAGGTTTTGGTCACTTCACATGACCCTGGGACACTGTGACCGTCATAAATATGAATCAGTTGCCAAGCATCTGAATGTAAATCACAAGACCCTGGAGATGCTGCAACATTCCAGCTGATCGGTGCTTCTTTTGGGCTCAGCAGTAGCACCAGGATCAGCGCAAGCTCCAGCTAGAGCCTGGCACTTATCCTGGCGCTTCTGCTGAGCCCTGACAGCCCTGCAGCTCCAACCATCTCTCACTCAGGCTTGTGCGGTGCTGCCACTGGTTCAGCTCATTCCCCTCCCCCGCTACCACTTTTCTAGGATGGTTGCGTACCACCTGCCAGGTGCCAATGTACCACAGGTGGTACCCGTACCATTGGTTGAAAAGCCTGGTTTAAGAGCACTAATTAAAAACACTTTTAGGGTGATAGTTACACCCGTTTTTTCATTTGTAATATATTGCCAACTACTTTGCCAGTAAATGTTGAGAGCATTATTTATAAATACTGACTATAACCTTTTTAAAAAACAGGCTTCCGATGACCAGCAGTTGGTGAGCAGTGATTCTCCCCATGATTTCTAATGCCTTCACAAGAGACATAGTTTTATCACTGGACAATGAAAACACATCTGGTTCAGGAAAGAGCCATTGAAGAACATAGAAAATTCCTTAAAAAATTGAATGTTGCTTAATTTCATTAGGAAGTAATTCTGTCATTTTAGTTATGCAGATCCTAAAATCACTGTTTTCCTTTTTTCCTCTTCTTCCCTGTATTCCAAAAGTCATTAATCTTACAAAATAGCATTTTATTTTGTAAAAGAAAATGGGGCATATCTATGCTGTTTGGGTTGCTACAAACCTGTCATTAATGGAATGATATTCTTTTTTTAAAAAAAAATCTAAATGTTTTAAAATAACTTACTGCATATTACACGAGTAGATAGCATAATTTCCAGGTTTTTTAAAAAATCGCACATTTGTAATTTGTGTTTGTAACACAAATGAATAGTAGCAAGGTTGGATAAGCTGCTCTGAAAGTATTAAAGGCTATATTTTATAATAGTACAATCCTAATTTTAATATTTTTTGAGAGATTTCAGTAGAACCTTTCTACATACACCCATGCAAATCATCACCATGACACCTTGCTTCCATCACACCCATATAGTACACTAATTTTTATGTCTTATTTTTAACGCTTCACCCCTCTTTTTGAGGATAAAAAGAGGGCTACTGTGTTTGCAATTGATTCTCATTCATAAACTACCTAATATACTCATTTTATATTCAATCCTCATTCATTTTTCATCTTCATTCTTAATTCTATCGGTTCTAGTTTTACCACACAAATATAACCTTTGTTTTTTCCTGTGAACAGAAACACACGCATCATGGCTTCTTTTGATGAACATTAATTTCTTGTAGGACACAAATTATATACTTGCTAGTACCTATATAGCATTTCTCCATTCTCCCATCTTTAAAAAACATGATACCAAGCTAGACAAATTCCTCTACTTATTCTAATTTTCATCTTGATGGATAATACATTTACATATATATTTTTACATACATATGTTTTACCCAATATTAAACAAAATTACTATATTGTGCTACCAAGGAGAGTAGTTTCTTTTCCCAACAACTACTATTTCAAAGGCTTTTGCTCTAAACTTTGAGAAGTGTCTCATCCATCATACTTACATTAACAGTTTATTTTAGATAACAAAACTACTTTAGCAGCATTGGTAAGAGAAATCAAAACATGTACTAGTTGTTTATAATAACTCATCCTTCAAAGCAGCAATTTAAAGAAACATGTTTGCACCCATTCTACTTGTAGAATTTGTTTTTATTAATATTTGTAGAACTCACTCATATTTACTTTTGGTACTTTATTGAAATAGACACTTTATCAAAAACATCAGCTATAAATTCAATTTACATATTCCCCACATATTTCCTTCAAATACAGTATACAATGAATGTTTTCACTGAAAAGGTCTTTTCCCTCCCCTGCCATCCTCCAGCTTTCTACCTGAAAACCTTGTATTGAATTCCATCCTAATTACAATAAATGCCTGTAGTAAAATATTTATTGGTTTGTAAGTTAACAATGCTGTATTATTAGAAAATTATTTTTGTATGTATGAAAATATTTTTCCAATAACAAGTTTCAGCATATGAATCAGATGTTTTCCTTGTTGCCTTCAAGTTGTTGACAAATGAGCAGGACTCACTGTTGTTATTCAGGTGGAGCATAATGACAAAAGTCTACGACAAGCAAAGTAATTGCAAGTGAGAAGTTTTAGAATTTAAATGTGTTTTAAAATTTCAAAATTACATCAGAATAAAGACACCACAGTTGAAGTACTCATAACATTCTCTTAAAGTATTTTGCAGCTGTGTATGCAAAGGCTCTCCACAGTTACTGTTCATGCACTTTTTTTTACAATATTTGGCATTAAAAAAACCCTGTAGCAGCAATTAGTACTTTACACAAGGAAATAAAATTTTATTCTGCAGTAAAATAACCCTTCTTTATAGCAGATTTCAAAATGTTTAGCATGTTGAACAGGAATGCTCACAATTACTAGGTTCACAGGACTTGATAACATATGCTAATACAAAAACAGCTAAACTTCAAAAGATTTTACACTAAGCCTAACTTTCAGAATCTGTCCTAATTTGACTTTTTAATATTGTGAACAAATATCATTCAGAAGATCTAGGAGGACTGATACATACCATTCAAGTAATGTCAAGCTTTGAACTACTAGTTTGTGCCTCCAACACTGGAAGTTTTTAAGAAGAGACTGGACAGCCATTTGTCTGAAATGGTATAGGGTTTCCTGCCTGAGCAGGGAGTTGGACTAGATGACCTCCAAGGTCCCTTCCAACATCATCATCATCATTTCTGTCCTTTAGGTTTTCCACTTAGCTTTCTATTGTTAGTTAAAACAATTAGGCAACAAAATATGATGGTAAATAGCATTTTGATGCTATTTGGATAATGACTCAGGTATTATTCTTCCCTTCAGTCAATTAAAATCATCCATTCCATATCAATATTTTTCTATGTGTACAACATGTAAAACTGCAATAGGACTGTATGGTGAGCTCCTCAGTAAATAACACGATCAGGGAATTTTACAAAAGGTATCAAAAAGATGGGGACAATCTATGAAAACTTCCCACTGAAAATGGAGCTTTGGGGAGGACAAATTGGATGGTTGAATCTCTATGAAATGCCTATGGAAAAACATGAACCCTTGCACTAAATGAGGACNGTCTTTCATAACCTTCTGCACATCTCACTTAATACTGTAGTACAGTAGACCTTTACAACATGACCACTGAATATCTAGTTACAGGAACTGCTATAGTAGTAGAAATGCAATGTTTTTCTCTTAAGGGTTATTTGTTTAGGGATTTAAGCTCTTAAAGCAAAGGTGAAACCAGGAAATAACTCACACATCTTGAACATCTTGTTCAAGACATGCATTTGGAACCAAAATGGAATAATGCCAGCTACTGCTCTTAAGTTACACAACAACAAAAATTAAAAATATATACGTAGTTGCAAATTTCTACAAAGAAATGCTTTTACAAACTTGAAACATAGTATTTATGTAAACAGGCTTGGGGAGCCAAATTATTTCCTAAAATAAATGTAGAATAAATTCTGGCTACATTTTGAATAGCTTCATAAAATACATGAAGTTTTAATATATATTTTAAGGAATGTTTCAAGATTTTTAAAGTAGGTGGACTGCAATGCCCGTGAAAATTGCACTCTACTGCTTTAAGCATTTTAGAAATTTCTGGCTCATTTACAAACAACCAGAATTGCAACAGTTTTTAGACTGAATAATTTCTTTAGTAACCAGTAACCATTGGATTTAAACTGGTAGATTATCTATTAACTTCTACCATGTAGTTTTTCTATGGCCTATCAATAGCTTTTAGAAAAAGTTGTGTTGTTCCATTAGTTGAAATACTGTTAGCTTACTAGGAAAGGGACTGTTAGTTCAAAGCTCTTGCTATATTGCTGTTTCATTATCCGCCTAGAAATAATGTTAGTATTTATGATTTCAAGTTAATACATAATTTGTTGAGCTCAAGACGTGAATACAATAAATATCAGTTTTAGTCCTGTTAAAAGCAGTGGGACTTACACAAGCACAGTGAGGAGAACTGGCTTTAAAACCCTCAAACATTTACCCTTTATAATTTTTTAAGTTATGGGAATAAGAATTAAAAGAGAGAGAAAATCTTCACCTTTTTTAAATATTGTAACTGTTTCACTCTTATCATGAAGACAGGCCAATAATACTATTATACATTACTAAAATATTATTGTGTTCAAAGAAAGTTACTCCCAGGAAAGTAAGTACAATATTGCAGCCTCAATATATAAAATACAGTTCTTAAAATACATGATGGCATTCTACTAAAGTGCCCAGTGCTATAAGGCTTTACTCTATATCTACCATCAATTCTTCATACAGAGCTGTTATATTATAAAGATGTTCATTTTGAACACACTTTAGTAGATGTATTTTTCTGTTTCTACACTTGTGCTATTGTAGTGTTTCTACCACCAATTTTACTAACTATCCTGTCAATTTTCATTGGCTGGAAATCTCTATAATGAAAACTTTGATTGGTTCAATACAAGCAATGTAATCTGGTTTTCTACAGCTGCAGCTTTTCCTGGCTAAGGAAAATAAAAGTCTGTGAAAAAATAATGGCTGAGTGCATGGACTTAAATCTCTCATCCACTAAAAATTATTTTCTAATATTCTGATTAAAAAAATAGCAGTTGCCCAGCCCTGCCTGGATTTGAAACCTTGAGGAGATTTTACATTCCTTATAAAGTATAATAGTAACTGTGCCTTTAGCTGAATATTTAAATCAAGTCCAAATTTCAAGTAATGACCTCCGGTTAGAGTGTATAAGACAAATATTATGAGCTGTATGTAAATTTATGTGCAAATGATTTTCCATTCCAGCCAATATTCAACTGGAGGAAAGATCAGTTCTTAGTGCAACCATAGTTTTATCAATTCTCACTACAAAAAAATGAGAGAGCGGCTGGATAGACACTTTTGCTCCATAGCGTGTACAACAAGAACCAATTACTATACAGAAAGTTACTCTTACAATAAATATTCTTTAAAAAGCCGCCGCGTAGTAATATGGTAACTGTTACATTACAAAAAACCTGGGTGTGTGTGTGGAGGTTATTTGATCTGGATCATCTCCTGAAGAAACGGTATTCTGAATGTGCCCGTGCACAACTGGTCAGACCACATTGGAAGTTCATGCTGCAAAGGAGTCCTTCGTGGATAGAAGGTGTAATCATGGTCATAGTTCAGTAGGCAACTCAATGAAGCCATGTAGATATCAGCAAAGCGAGACAAGCGCCTCAAGAAATAGGTGGGGTTTTGATCAGTCCTGAATAAGCTTCCGAACCGAGAGTTGAAGAAATTCCTGGTCATTTCTCTGAGGAGAAAAGGGGAGGGGGAAACATTTAGAACAATCAGTGCATTACGTGCCATGAAAAACCCAAAGGTGCTTTTTCAAAAGGCTTTCTTGGGTTTTTTCCTAGAAAATATTTCACTTCTCATCCAAGAAGCTTCTTCAGTTCTTCAGCGACATGTTTTCAAGGAAAAATACCAAAAAATTCCAGTTGCCTTTTGAAAAAGCAGCTTTGGGACATCCATGACCTGGATTATTGAGAATCTCCATAGACATACCTTGAAAGATTTATTTTGGATCAGAGATATTTAGAATGTATAGGACAGATTTGTTTTTATATCAATAAGGCCTCAAAATCAAAGCTGTTCACTGAAGAAAGGCCACTCAAGAAAGGAGAAATATATATATATATACTTTTACCATATTTTCATTTATGCCCCATCTTTCCATGGGGAATTCAATGTAGGGTACATGGGGTCTCTCCTTATTTCTCCCCTACAACCACCATCCTCTGAGGTTTGTGGACAGAGGGGGTGCAAAATAAGTTAGTGAATTACATAGTTGAATGTGGATTGGAAACTTTAACAATGACCTACCCTCGGATGGCTTAATTTCATATCTTACTCTGTGATATAATTTCTCACAAGCAAAAGCATCATGTAACCAAAAGCAAAGCTATACTCAATGCTCAATCACCTATCAAGAATAGGTGAGCTATATGACAAGTGAGATGGAGATAGACAGAGCCAGAAGACATACACATTTGAGTTATTGTGTGTTTATGCCACAGAGTGCCCAGGGTCACACTCTTCGAGTTGGGTGGCCTTGAAAATAAATACTCTGCAAGCAAGCTCCCAGATCCTCATAGTTGTTACTTAAATTACATCAGATATGTTTTTGTAGTCTTATAATTAATGTTACGAGAGACAGAACTAAAAATAAAAATGTAGTTAACATTTTTAAGAGTAAACATTCAGAATTCAATGGAGCTGAATTTCCTATACATTAATTATTGATATTAACAAAATTATTAGTAAAATGAAGCAAGTAAGGACTAATTTTATAACAAATTAATATATCGGGTCAATTTTTTAAAATTTAGAATGTACCATATATGTTTACAAATAATCCAAGAATAACTCCCAAAATTGAGTTCAGTTTATTCTTGGATAAACTTATACACAAGTATCCAATTTTAATATTTTAATATTTACCGCATTTCCTTTCTTTCCTTTTTCCACTCATTTAATATCATTTGGCAATCAGGATTCTTGTGAATCTGAAATGACATGATATAAATCATATATATTTGTGAGTTTTGAAATAGACTGTATTTGGACACATTTGTAAGTATAACAGATGGGCAGGACAGATTGAATAAGAAACATGAAGATAGGTTTTATTTTAAAAAAATTAGCCATATCACAAGCATACAGTGAAAGCAATATACACGTATGTTTGCATTTTAATACCAGCACCGTGATTTGAACTTTATTATCATCACTAGGGCAAAAGAACATTAGTTAAAGATCCCTCTAATTGTTAAGTGGGCATAGAACTGGAAACAAAAGGTTAATCTCCTATCTAGCCCATCTAGAGTTTACATGCATCAATTCTAATGGTTTCTATACTGTGTATTTTTATTTGGAATACCAGCAATGGAGAAAAAAACAACAGAGGTGGGGATGAAAAGAATGGAAAAAAGTAAAGAACAAACCTGCATATGTTCCAGTAATCCAGTGAGGGTTTGCAGCCAGGTCATAGTCTGAATATATTGCTCAGTATTCATGATCTTAATCTCTCTTCGTAATTCTGGAATAATTGCCCCTGTTCGCCAGCCGTGTTTTAAGGTCAAATCCTTTTTTGCCAACAATGATCGCAAAAAAAGAAAGAAAGAAAGAAAAGAAAACCATTTGTATTAATTTCATTTAAAGCATACTTTCTATTCTTTCAGGTTAGATGCTATCTGAAGATATCTATACTTTTACATAAATGGATCTTAGTTATATCGTCATGCAATAATTAAAAGTGTAAAACACACCCATTCTAAACCAGGTAACCAGACTTGAGGGCAAGGGGTAAATAAATAAAGCACAAATAATCAGATATTGTTTGGTCAGAAGAAAAAGAGTGAGTAAATTAGAGAAAGGAGTTTAAGATCAGAAAATGGTAAAATATTAACAGGACCTGCATTAAATAAATCAGGAAGATATTTTTCTCTTGCAAGTTTGGTTAGCAAAATTTAACAATATAAAAACAGTATAATCTGTACCGGCAGGTGCAGAGAAGGTTATAAGTTTGGAACTCTGAGCTCTATTTCAATTATTATTGCAGAAAGTGACTGCTACTAGGAAGAAACAGGCTCCTGAAAGCTGTATAAAACAAATTCAAAAAATATACATAGCAGTAAGATAAGAGCCTTATGTTTTTTTTCTGAAGACCAGACTAATCCTATTCAAGACTTTTCCCCACTTTTATTGCAAAAATGTGGTCCTTTGCCCTTTCTAATTTTTAAAGTAGACCTCTACTATAATTAATTACATAATATATAGCTCATTCTTCTGTATCACACCAGCTTCATTTAAAAAAAATACATGGGGAAGAAAGTACTTACAGCTAGATCACTGTAAATATGATCACCAAAATATAAGACTTTGGAACCTCGCCAACCAGTCAGTTTCAGAAATTCATACAAGTTACCCTAAAAGAAAGATTTGGGAGAAGGGAAGTAGTTGCCAGCCAAATTTTGTTACTGTTGATCTAGAAATCTGATTTCAATGTTCTCATTAATGCAAAATGTCCTCTAATCTATTAGCCCTGAAATTACATTGGTCTTGTTGTTATGGGTAAGATTGCCTAAATTAAGCTTCTCTCCTTTTTAAGTAATGCTTTAAGGAATATTCTTAAGATCAATTTTGGGGACAGAGGAAAATAAGAAATATAACTGTTGTCTAGACTAACTAGACAATATTTTTAAACTATTTTGTCTTGCACACGCAGTTCATGAAACTCTGTAGAAGACAAGCTGTTCAATTCACATGGTACAATTTGAAGTGGTAACAGATTTCTGGGGTCTCTGGTCTTTTCCAGACCTTTGAATAGAATTTCAGAGACTTATCCTATGACAATGCCAAAGGCTGAATTTATGAAAATGAAAGCAATTAATTCACAGTTTGTGTTATTCAAGCTTTCACTGAGCATTAGTAATTCTGGACTTACTGTTTTAATTTACAAGCCATTGTATTACAGTTCACGTTGATCACAGGAAAATTCAGCATAGCAAATCAGATCAATAATCTCGGTACTGGTTAAAATAAGTAACTAGTATGTTTAACAGTATCCAAACAGAAGATTTCTCCAATCTGAGGTCTGAATTAGAAATCTTTTTAAGGTAACGGAGTTCATTCGCTGAGCTACAGTCCTTTTTCCACGATTCATATTGTTACAATTTAAAATGAATAAAATAAAATAATTTCCTTTAGAAACAGCAAGGAAAATCCAATATGATAGGGAATTAAATTAGTTTCATTTATTGCTATCTCTTTTATCTTTATGTTTCACAATGCATTATTTATTTATTTGTTTTTATCCCGTCTTTATTATTTTTACAAATAAATATCTAGTCAACATAGTCATTGTAACAATGTAGCATAAATAAGATTGCATACATATAACATAAAGTACCTGCAAATATGAAATAACCATTGTTTCAATTGTTTAGATATTCTGTTTTACTTTAGCATGATTGCTAGCTGGTTTGAAAATACAGGTACATTTTAAACATAAAAAATAAGAAATAAGAAAAGAAAAAATAAGATACAACAATAATACCTGCTTGTAAATCTGGCCTTTCTGCAATTCATGAATTTTGTCCCAAAGCAAAACACCCCTTTCAGTCACTTTGCGGAAAGGTCTAAAAAAAAGAAAGGAAAAAAAATCAGCAATTGGGGCCAGCTTCACAGTAAAAAAAAGTTGTTGTTTTTTTAAAAAGCAGAAAGCAGCTTAAAGGGGCTGGAGCAGGTCAAAACACCCCTTTGCGCAGCGCTCATGGGCTGTATGGTGCTTGCTCTGCATGATGAAAAAGGGGAGGAGTTAAAGCAGCCCTGTCCCTCAGTCAGAATATGCAAAAACATTATCCTTTTGCAATGCTCCTTGGACATATGGGGTTGACTTAGCACTACGAAAACTGGGAAAGAAAGCAATCCCGTCCCTGAGCTGAAGTATATACAAACAGCACTTTACATTATGCTTCTAGTCTGTATGGAGCTGGCTTAGCACTGGGGAAAGGGAGGGAGCCTAAAGAAGCCCCTCCCTACTCCTGCTTTTGGCTTTTTTCCTTTTTTGCTACATGAACCCAGCCCCATATAGCCCAGCCGCCCAGCCAGGTGTATCTCATCAACAACAGGAGCAAGAAGATGGTGGTGAATGTCATCTGAGGTAATGGAGCACTGAGTAGCAGGAGGCTAGAAGGACATAGATGGGAGGGGAGATAAGTGGGTGCAGGAAGTTGCAGCTTCCATGAGGTTGTGTAGGTGAAGGTGAAGTGGCAAGCGCCTGAATTTTAATCATGTCACCACAGAGGGGCTGGAACAGCCATTCACTTCAGGCAGAGGTCATAAGTCCCTTTGTTCAATGCTATTGTAATTTCAAATGGTCACTGAACAACTAATTGTACGTCAAGGACTACCTGTAGTTGCCAAAACACCAATCTAAGGTAACCAGAGATCTGCAATTTTCTGATAAGGAGATTAAGCTGAAGAAAAAATAGGCATGAGAAGTAAATACTGTACACTAGCTACCACTTTGACCTATTGAGCATTGGGTCTGAAATATTAGCAGGATAACTGAAAATATGATTTTAATTTTCCAAGTAAGTGCATCAGAAATCCAACTGGTAAGATTAAGGTATCACTTCATGCTATCTTGCTCAGCTTGGCGCTATGCATCTGCATTGGACTTCAATTGATGCATCCCAAAACCCATTCCTATGAGAAATATCTGAAAGGTTTTAGTTTAGAACAGGATAACTAGAACCAAAGTTAACCAGGAGAAATTCCTGTTTCTCTTCTCACTCACTTGCCTAGCTTTGTCTGTAACCTATCACATTGGGAGTTATGCAGATGGACTCTGCAGCAGAACCCTAAGCTTCTCCAGCTCCTGTCCTGATACTGAGATATACATACACACACACACACACACACACACACACATATCAGCTACTCTTCTAACGGCAGAGAACATAGCAGCTCAAACGCAAGTTCTGAGCCTGGGGACAATACAGGATAAATAAATCTTGGGCAATAGCCATTTTCAGAAGGGTTTCTCTGTCCCACTGCAATACTTGAGCGAATTCATCACGACAAAGGCCATCTTACAGATATTTATAACTCAGCAGCAAGGAACTCACCTTCTCTTATCATTGAAAAAGTTTGGCTTCTCTGCCTGGACAATGACTACATCAAAGAGATCTCTCCAATCTTTTCCAACTATGAACTTCATGCCTCTGTCCCTATAAAAAGTAATCCAACATTTAATAACAGAAGTACAACTAGTGTGAATTTTTAAAAATGACAACTCATGGTTAATTTTAAGATGAAATTTTTGACAGGTTTATGCTCAAAGAAACCACCTACACAAAGCTGCTAGGACTATTTGTGATCAGGAACATCTTCTTTCCATGAGCTGCCAGCTTTGCTAACACAGCACGTGTCTGCTCAGCATAACAAATGTATTTCTCTAGAAAACAGAGAACAAGATAAGGGGAAAAAATCATAAACGGTTCTAATTGAATGAATGTTTATAGCAAAGTCTTCTCTTTTTTGCATAAGTCATGTCATCCCAAATTCAGCATTACCACTAAAAACAAGCCATCTTGGAGGTTCTTTGATGAAAAAACTGCAATGAAAAGCCTACTCATATAGTAAATGTTTAACTATTATTAGGGCTACTTAAGACAAGCAGTAGTATTGAAGAGCCCATACCTTTGGGAATGCTCCACATAGTTGCCACAACACTGGAGACTTTTAGTTCACACACACTGGACCATGGCAACAATATATGACCTTGATGGTAGCTGACTGGATTACAAGCATTGCAGACATATGAACCAATGCATGGAAATAGCCTTTTTATGGAAACTGGCATCACTGCATGTAGAATTTGATCTATTTTATTTGGCATTACCTTCCCATTTTTTTCAGACTGGTTCCTATAAACAAAAGTCAGTTCTTAAGAAAACTACCTAGATGCACCATGTAGATGAACTGATGATAGTGTAAAATTAATCGTTGCTGAAAGATGGTCCGATCATAAGATTCCAGAGACATATTCAGAAAGCTCTAAGGTTTTGACCTGGCATAGAAAATTGATTTCAGAACAAATCTTAAATAAAGAACGTAAGCTTTACCAAAATGTAAACTTGTGACATCTCAAGAGTTGTTGCTAATAATCAGACATGTATAAATATATCAGCCTGCAAGAACTGGCTTTTCTAGACCCTGACATAATATGTGATATTTCTTATCTTACAGGTAAAAATTCTTACATTCTTAACTTAAACAGTTTAAGAATACTTCATGTGCCAAGATTTTAAAATTCTTAAATATCTAAGCATCTTCATATGAATGCAAGTTGAATTAGCATGCAAGTTGAATTACAAATTATTTACTTTGGGTTTGCCACATTTGCATCACAGAAGGCAATTTGTTTCAGTTATTGCCTACATGCTACATACTATTATGAAAAGATTACAGAGTCTGTTCGTTATCACTGTAGGACCTCTTACAGAAGTCAGTTTTGAATACAGTTAAAAATAAACTGCAACCAGAAGTTTTGGACAAAGATGAAATTGAACTTGCTAAATTATTTAACTTCCATTAACAAACCAAAGCATATTAGGCAAGAGTCTATTTTTAGGGAAGGATTATGGAAGCAAAGGTTTGATAATCTTTTCAGATTCACTTTTATTTTTGAAAAACAAATTACCTCAAACTTTACAAGAAGTAGCAATATGATTCTAAAAATGCCATGATTTAGATACCGAAATCTTCCAAGGTATTGTATATGCACCATGAAATCTTGGCAATTCATTTTTAAATAAAAATAATGCAAATGATTTTCAGGTGCCAGTGGGGTAATTCAAAGGTCAGAGAATTAACAGCAATAATATAAAATCCATCAATAGAGGAAAAAAGTGATCTCTTCAAAAAAAATTCACTTATGCTCACCAATATCTGCTTCAATTGCACGGTACATTATCCCTTTGATGTGTACATCTCTGATTGAATCCTGTTAGGAAAATGAGAATGAGATATTTTTCTATATAAATAGAGTTATATCTGATGGGCAAAGATATTAATTAGGATCTTCTACTATATTTCTATAATTATTTTAGTTGCTGATAAATTGCTGGGAGCATAGCAAGACAAGGTATTAGCAAACCTGTGACTACCAAGACTGAGGATTATCCAAGAAAATAATTATTCACTCAGGAATTATTAGTAATATCATCCAGTTTCCTACTGCTCAACTTTATGATTAGAAAATAGATTGGTTTCAACCTTGCATTATATTACAGATTAGTAATTTTCCCAAATAAAACCCCAAATGGTTTGCACACACTAAGCATAAACCATGTTTTAGAAACCATAATATCTGGGCTCACATAAACAGGCAAGATGATGTTCACATGCTGTGTGAACATTCAGAATAAGTAATTATCCATATCAAAGTCAAAATTTTATATTTGTTGAATTCGTTCATATCATAGCAATTTGCTCAAATTATGTTAACACAACTCTCATAAATTCAAAATTTCAAAACTTGTGTGTTAACAAACCAAGTTCATAAATCATTGGCTAGATCCTGTTTACATTTTTAATGTAGTTTAATGCCAAAATGAGCCATTTTCTAAGAGAAATTGAATTCTGATGTATAAATTATGTAAGTTAAGTTCATATATAGTTCCTCACTATGAATAATTCTATTCTGCTAATCATGGGAAGTTGAGTAAGATACTAAATGCCTATAAAAGTCTATCTACCTCCTTCACCTTCCAGTCAATCCCAAATTCATGCAAATAAGGAGATCCATATGTGTTTGGTCAAACATACAGTGACCTTGTCCCTTCAGCACTTTCTCCACATGTTTCTGACATACAGTTACCTGGTCAAAGTTTTCACTCAATTTTTAAGCTTTTATTTAGATACTGCTCACACATTTCCAAGGATATTTTTACAACCATGAAATCCAGAAACTTTGTTTCTAAAGACCCAAAGCTTGTTTTCAGTAACTAGCTGTATCGACAGGAAAATGAAGTATCTAAATATCTAAAAGATATCTAAAAATGAGCTAAAGCTGAATGAAGCAAACATCTTTCATACTTTAAAACTAATAGCCAAGAAGAACAAGCTATAAGTTTTTCTCTGGGTCATAATATTTTAATATAATGGAATTACCCCTTTTTTATAGTAATGGTTTTTTTATTGTAGACCTGAAGGATTATGGCTCCTAACAATTATAAAATAATCATATGACATATGTATCAAGAAATAGGGTCCCATTCCCAAAAAATGGGTATTATGGGAATTGAAGTAGGCATCAGGCTGGGGAAAATGTTATATGGATGACTGTCACACTGGGATAGCCCAATACCTTCACATCTTTGTAGAGGTGCACCGGCTCATAGTCAATATTGTTCTTCAGAAAATACTCATTCACACAAGACAGGAGAGTCATCTCAGGCAAGGAAAAGATATCCATGAACTGTTTCATAGTGTGACCTTGTGAACTCTGTAACCAAAGATACCACATTCATATATGTGCTATAAAACAATATCACATATTTCAGAAAGTGTTAATAATGCTTTCAATCGGCCTACAAGCAACAAAGAGAAAGATGACATGTAATAACTTCTCTTAGTCTGGGCCAGTTACAATTTAGTCAGATTAGCAGATACAAAAGACAACAAATTTTTGGTACCATCTCCAATGAATATACAATTGGTTCTATCACTGCTGTCCTTAGAAAGATCTTTAAACCCATTTTATTGAAAGATGTTGTGCTAGCTTTTAAACTGTTTACACCTAAATTTTATAAACTGGTAGTGACGGGTTCCAAGGTACCCATGGGTATTTTTCTTGCCATCCCTCAGGCTCTGTCCCTCCTCTCTTTTTACATTAAAAAGTAAAAACTAAGCAGTGAAACTGGGTCATTGCAAAACTAAGTTTCCAGCACAAATTTTACTTCCAAGCCCAAGAGGCTGCAAATAGGCTCCTTAATTTTTCTTAGAGCATAATAATAAACAACTACATTCCATCACTTTGTTGGGAAGGGACCAGTAACATCTATGGGTAGGAGAAGAAAAAGTTCAAGATGGTGGCTATGGTCGTGTAGTGAAGGTCACCTTCTTGACTTTTAAAAATCTCCTATTGACAGTTCTGGTGTGTAAAGGTAATACAAGGAGATAGGAAGCACTCTGTTGGAAGACGCAGGACATTTAATTGGATGGCAGGCACTATTCTGCAAACTGGTCCTTTACATTTCTCTTGTGGCATCCATTTAATGGTGCAGCAAGCCTTCTGAGACACTTGGCAAAAATGCCCACAGCACACTCAAATTTGAATTGTAGCCACTAGCCCAGGGGTAGGCAACCTTGGCTCTTTTATGACTCGTGGACTTCAACTCCCAGAATTCCTGAGACAGCATGGCTCAGCTTGAAAACCTTTCCCTTTCGCCTCAGCATGGCTGTCTCAGGAATTCTGGGAGTTGAAGTCCACGAGTCATAAAAGAGCCAAGGTTGCCTACCCCTGCACTAGCCTATAAGAATTGGAGAACCCTAGTTTCTGTTTTAAAGGATTTTGTCCTGGATTCTAAATATGCTTTAGATTACTGCTTTAATTTGAAATCTCAAAAATCTCCTCTGCCTTGCAGAAAAACAGAAGTAGTGAGACACCTAGTTGTAAGTTAGTATTCTACAAAAGATGCAGAAGAAAAACATACTTATATGAATTCAAATTTCCATGTAACAGAAAATGACTCTTAGTTTACTTTCTTTTTTATAATACCTCTAACTCTCAACATCATATATCAAAATACAAACTAATATAAAAGGGAAAGGAAATGACAAAACACATTAAAAAGTGTCAGAAAAAAGTTTTACCTTTCCATAGAAGTCGCTCATTTGTTCCAAAGGCACATGGGAACCATCATACATAGCAATTACTTCTTCATCTGGTACAACATTCAATCCTCTGATAATAACAGCAGTGATATTAATGCAAAAGCCAAGCAGGTTTTACCAATTAACAGGCATATATACAATTTTCTAGCCTGCCATAAGCAATATGCTACTATTCAGAACAATTTTAAATTCTCTATATTGCTATTTGGGATAAACAAATTATCAAAACAAACCTCAGTAATTGGTGATTCCTGAGAACATTAGGGAAAGCCCTACTGCAGGGGTAGTCAACCTTGGCTCTTTTATGACTCGTGGACTTCAACTCCCAGAATTCCTGAGCCAGCTAAGCCAGCTAAGCTGGCTCAGGAATTCTGGGAATTGAAGTCCACGAGTCATAAAAGAGCCAAGGTTGACTACCCCTGCCCTACTGCATGTTCCTTGAACTGAAATAGCTTACTGTCATAGTTCACAGGTGAGTTTTCTTTATGATAATGTGATCTGTACTGAAATTGTTCCTGAAATTTGTGAGAAGACCAGATGAGTAGTTTCTGATTCTGCAACTGTTTTCCTCCCCCCCCTTTTAAATTGTTAATATTTTAAATGTATTGCTTTTCATGAATAGTTAATATGGTGCAATCCACTTTGAGATGCTTTTATTTAAGAAACAGTCCAAAGTATATTAAGTAAAATAACAGATTCTTATTATCCTCAGTAGTAGCATAATACTGGAAGGCAGGAGTGCTACTCCTAGCTGGTAGATTAAGATGAAGTACCAGAAACGTAAAATGTAATTTAGATTATCTATAATAGTGACAACATTTTAACATCTGGTGATGGCACACTTTCTTTTACTGTACTATTATCTTCAGGGACCAGAGACAAAAGAGAGCAGACAATAACATGATGAAGTTGTGGAAATAAGTGGATCTAAATCAGTGTTTCTCAACCTTGACAATTTTAAGGTATGTGGACTTCAACTCCCAGAATTCCACAACCAGCAATGCTGGCTGTGGAATTCTGGGAGTTGAAGTCTACATGCCTTAAAATTGTCAAGGTTGAGAAACACTGATCTAAATGATTCCACATTTGGGGGAATTTCTCATTATTTTGCTCCCCCCCCCCAATCCTCTAGTATTATTTTAGGTGTGTTAAACCTATCCAAAGACTTAATGCACTTTGCAGCCTTCGTTTCATGACAAAAATTAGCCACCAGTGTTTGAGGACATGACAATTTGTTAAATGAAGGGTTTTAATTTCAAGAAACTATTGTGGATGACATTCAGCCTGCAAAGTACCCCCACGCCTGTTTAATTCATGGGTTTTCCAAAGGTCATTACAAAGTGGCAAATGAGAATTAATCTTCTCCCCAGTAGGTATCCTGGATGAGTAACTGCTCAAAGACTGAAGGCAACGCAATGCAAAATATATCTAAATAGAATTAAGCCCTTTATGAATCCAGTGGCTTTACTTCTAATTATTATTATTATTTATTATTTATTTCATTTATACCCCGCCCTTCTCCCAGAGGACTCAGGGCGGCTTACAGCCAGTTTAAAACAATCCCACATAAATACCAAATACAAATCTAAAATAATTAAAAATAAATATTTGAATTGGCCGCTCTATTAAAATTTTGTTAAAACCAATTAAAATACCCCTAGGCCAGTCCTGCCTGCTGAAACAGCCAAGTCTTGAGGGCGCGGCGGAAGGAGGGGAGATCCGGNAGAGGGTGGGCGCTCCGACAGAGAAGGCTCTCCCCCTGGGGGTCGCCAACCGACACTGTCTGGTTGGCGGCACCCTGAGGAGGCCCTCTCTGTGGGAGCGTATCGGCCGGTGGGAGGTAATCTGTGGCAGAAGGCGGTCTCGGAGGTAACCAGGTCCGATGCCATGGCGCGCTTTAAAGGTAATAATCAGCACCTTGAAGCGCACTCGGAAGGCCACAGGCAGCCAGTGCAGCTCACGCAGCAGCGGCGTTACCTGGGAGCGACGAGTCACTCCCATCACCGCCCGCGCGGCCGCATTCCGGACTAACTGGAGCCTCCGAGTGCTCCTCAAGGGGAGCCCCATGTAGAGAGCATTACAGTAGTCCAGGCGGGAGGTAACAAGAGCATGGGTGACTGTGCGCAAAGTACAAGATATTAAGTTTTAAATGCTAGGGTAACTTTTTCAGTTAGCATCTTCCATCTTGTGGGTCTTTGATTCCTCTAAATCTTTGAAGACCATACTAGTTAGGAAGCAAACATTTTTGCACACCAGTTTAGGTCAAATATCTCTAGGTTAAAACTTTTAGCTTAAAACACTGTAGATTAAATATAAATTTTCTTTATTATAAAAAAAATATCTAGCATTATAGCATGCTACTAATTTTTGTTTAGTAAATTCAATAGTTAGTTTATATCCCAATTTTTAAAATGCAGGAATGTAGCCTAATAGAAGATAATTGTTTCAGAGAGATGCAACTGGGTTTTTAAACATTTTCAGAAATTGAACAGACTGAATAATCAGTAAGACTGCAGAATTAACATTATTCTTATATCTGAATTTTTGCTGAGCACAAACAGAATGGTGATTCATGCTGAAAAATATTTAGAATCAGTCTTGCTAGCAAAACTGATTGCAAACAGTGGAATATTTTTAGCAACCTGCCAGTACGATTTAGCAGCTGGAAGCAAGAACATTAGTCAGCTAATCCACTCCAGCTAAAGAATATATATTTAAAAATGGTTTTCAAATCCTATCATTTGAAGTACTACAATCTGTATTTTTTGGATGTAATGGGAAGAATGGTTAAAGAATGACTACAGATGGCATTCTGGATTGTTCCACCATTAATGCAGAAGGTAGAACAAAGTGAAAGTCAAAGTGCTACATAGAGAACACAGTTGATGATGACTATTTGATGATAGTCACACAAGGCAGGAGTTCATTCTACTCTTTTATTGCTATTATAGTGAATTACAGATACCCAGAAGAAAAAATGCTTCCTGTCTCACCTGTACACAGTTCCGAGTTGAATGTAGTGAAAAGCATCAATCTTCATTAATAATGCCTTTAAAGCAAGAAAAGTTACAGGCTAAACTTATAAATCACCCTAAACAGTTTTGATTAAATTTCAGAGAATTTTTTTTTGCCATTACTACTACATATTTTAAAGATATACTTCGGTTAATCAGTATCTACAATTAAATATTATGATCAGAAATCTTAGAAGAGTTGTATAACAGCAACCGATCAGGGTTAATATTCATTGATAAACATCTTTACTAATTTTATAGAAAATTAGAGTCAGAGGCAGCTAAATGACCCATGGATATATTCATCAATTCACATTTACATGGTTATTCATCTTCATTTAGAACTCAAGGGTGCTGTTCTTGAGTTCAGTTGACAAAAGGAAACTCCATTTGATCCTGGTAATCACAACCCTGCTATGATTTACAGAGATTTAAAATGAAATATTAAACATGCTCCTATTATTTATGTTTGGCAAGCAGATTTTGGAGCATTGAGAAAGAGAACTGTCAATTTCACTTCTGTTTTGATTGTGAAAGATACAATTTGGTTATGAGCAGCTCTTCCCCCCCCCAAAAAAATATTACACATCTAAAATTACATATTTTATGGTTTGATTAGAGATAGGAAGGCAAAGGAGGGGATTATAGAATTATATACAACTGTGGCAGACAAAAGGAGAAAATCAAGGTTTGTTTTATTGTACTTCATCTTAGTCCAAAGGTTAACGCTTTATGTCCCCCTCATACCTTTTTATATCTTTTGTTCCTATGCCTTCTTTTACATTTTTATTGACTATATTCTTTCCACATCCCTTACATTATATGACCCTACTAAAGATTGATACAAATCTCTCTACTGGAGTAAGCAACTGAGACTGAAAAAAATGTTCTTCTGCCATTTTAAAGCCAACTTCCTTTTCCTGTGAAGTCTCAAAAATAAAGAAGCATTTTAACTAGGGACAATGGATTAAGTACTCTGGCACCTTTCCACTTCCTGAACCTGAACAGGATGCAAAATTGTGTGATGTAGCTGCAGTAACACTTGAGACAAGGTAACCAAGCAATCTGCTGAACTGTCATTCTCTCTGGAGCCAGAAAAGGGTGGATGATTTGTAATCTGAGATTACAAATTGCAGACCTTGAGTTCTTCCTAATAATTGTTTATCTGGTAATATTTTATATATTACTGTAAGGTATATGCTGTAAGGTAACTTTGATTTTGAAGAAGACTGAGAATACCACAGACAGCAAAAAGTACAAACCAATATATAATTGAGCAAATCAGCCCAGAGTTCTGAATCAAAGCACAAATGACCACGCTCAAATTATCCTACTTTGGACACATTATGCTCTCC
This sequence comes from Protobothrops mucrosquamatus, assembly GCF_001527695.2. Taxonomy (NCBI): domain Eukaryota; kingdom Metazoa; phylum Chordata; class Lepidosauria; order Squamata; family Viperidae; genus Protobothrops; species Protobothrops mucrosquamatus. The sequence continues at coordinate 22,424 of NW_015388130.1, forward strand.
AGAAAAGGCTCTAATGCTGGAAAAGGTGGAGAGAAAGAGAAGAGGAGGATGACCAGCAGCAAAGTGGATGGACTGGTGGTGGTAATGAGTGCACCATTGAGAGATCTGAAAGAACAGGTGAGGGACAGATCATCAAGGAGGAAAGCTATCCATGTGGTTACTAAGAATCAAAAACATAATTGATCAATTAAGTTGTAAGGAACCTTGGGTTTAATACATAAGAGCTAATTTCTAATACGATTTCTTTAAATATTATTTCAAATTTCAAAAGTAAGTATGTTCACTTCCATCTGGCAACTATTTCAGACTACTTAGAAATGAAAACAGATAATAACCAATGAAGTTCCAACTAAACAATCCATACCTACCCGATGCACATCATAATGAAGCCCTCTTATTGCAAAATTCGGATCATAGTCATACTTTCGGATTTCTGCAGGATACTGACAAAATCATAAAAATAATAGTAATTTTAGTACACAATACAAGCCATATATGAAAAACATCTCAATAGATCTAGTGAGGTCCAGTTCCCTTTCTTCTACTTCTACAAAATGCCTCTCTTGTTTCCAGTTTTATCAGGAAAGCTACATCATAATCTGTAGCCACATCATGGATGGAACTTAGAAGGGGGAGAGAAAGCAAGAATACACAGCCTATAGCCCTGGAGAAAGGGTTTTGTACTCCAAAACTCCTCCACACATTACAGTTTAACTGTGTTTTTAAGACAATAGAACAAGTAAATTATTTAATTTACTAGGGGCAGTCTTAATTTATTGTAAATTCCCAAGAAACCTTTTTATCATCAGCATAATAAGTTTTTTACAGAAGCCTGTCACGACCAAGTTACCGAAACTTTGTCGCTACTCGTGGCAGGGGATATCTGTCGTTGTTGATCGCCTTATTGTCGTTATCGTGAATCTGAATATATGGCGAAGTGTCGAAAAATGTCAAATGTCTCAGTCAGATAATTATTTCAGGCGTCCATGAAGAAATAGAATGGAAATATATTATTTAAATATAAATAATTAATCTGAACTAAATTTAAGGGATTTTCTCCCTGGTACCAATACTTTAGCTTCTATCATGCTAATTAAATGCAGGTTTCACATGCCCACAATTATCCAATCAAATCTTGAGAATGCTTCTTGGGGTTTCTTAGAGCAGACATGTGAAACTCATGACGTCACGTGATGTCACGCAACATATCAGGACGGTTTTGCCATTGCCAGCAATGGGGTGGGTGCGGTTTCCGGATGACGCGTCCGGCCCATGGGCTGGCAGTTTGACACCCCTGTCTTAGAGCTTTTAAATATTTTTGCAGGAAGATATGTAGGCGACAGACTGAACTATACCTCCCTCTGATGTGAGCTCAGAGCTGAAATCACAAATCCTGGGCTACAGGACAACAAGCACGAAAGATAAAATGTTACAGGCACTTCTTTACAAGGTAGTGAAACTGGGCTTTAGCCTGTTATTTCTTAGCTTTTCAGTTCAGCTCTCCTAGTACTACTCCTTTCTTTCCTGTAATTACAACATTGCCAAATAATACAAAAAAAAGCTAAAACATATGAAAGTTTGGAAATACTGCCTAACTGATCCTCCCTCTCAGCAATATGATACGTTTCCACATATTTATTGTATTTTGTTCAAAGAACACAATTTAAATTTAGAAAAAAAAAATCCGGCTCTATTTATCCAAGGCATTACAACAGTGCTACAGAGTGCAATTAAAAGGGTTAGTTACGAAAAACGTTGGTTAATATTTCCTTCCCATTTTTCTCCTTCCCAGATATCTGTAACACTGTCTGAAAAGTTTTAATCAAAACTATCTGTTGACAAACTTTGGCCTCTACTCAAAGGCATCTATATTACAATTTTTTTAATTAGGAATTATCTATCTATCTATCTATCTATCTATCTATCTATCTATCTATCTATCTATCTATCTATCTATCTATCTATCTATCTATCTATCTATCTATCTATCAAAATAAGGCATCATGCTACCTTAAGAATCCTTAGAAGAGTAACAAAAGATTTTTTAAAAACCCTCTTAGACTCCTTTATAGTTTTACCTGTTATTTTAATTTCTACTGCATTACAAATGTGTAATCTCAGCATCTGCAGGAAGGCCAGTTCTTAAATTCAGACACCATTGCTTACTCTTTCCTTCCATTCACATTCATAATGCCTCTACAGAAGAGGAGGCTCTGTGAAAAAAAATTTCACACTTACTGTCTCTACCCAGCAGAACTTAGAAAGCTGGGGAACATTCATTAAATTGCAGTTGATCTAGTTTTATTTCACCGAACAAAACACAAGTAATTCTTGGTCATTATTTTGGTTTCATCCAATGACTAGCCTTGTAGAAATAGTTCTATTCCAGGCTTGCATTAAACCAGAGATTGCAACCAGTTGTGGGTTAAGATCCAATTTCTTATTTACTATTACAAAGATATTTATAGATATGAATATATAGCCACTGACCTTTGGACAGAAATGCAGCTCTGGGTACTGTATGCTTAACGAACTATATTGGGAACTCAGTTCACATAGAAAAAAAATGTTCCTGCCTTCATGGTATACAGAGGGTTAATATTTGTGTTTATTAATGCAATGAAGTCCTTTGGTTGGGACTGCATTCTAGGCAGCAAAATTAGCAACAATAACTCTATTTACTTTCAAACAAGGGATTTTTTTTATGATAGCATAGTTACCTATTGCACGTTACTACAGTAATTTGTTAATTGAACATTTTCATCTCCCATATAGATAGTCCTTGACATTCGTTTAGCGATTGTTCGATGTTATAAAGGCACTGAAAGTGATGGGTTTCACACTTATGGCCATCACAGCATCCCCAGCGTCACGGATAAAAATCCAGGTGCTTGGCTATCAGCATGTATTTACAGTGGTTGTGGCATCACAGGGTCATGTGATCACCCTTTGCAACCTTCTCAGCCAACTTCCAACAAGCAAAGTCAATGAGGAAGCTGGATTTTCTGAACAAACTGCATGATTCAGTTAACAACTGCAGCGATTTGCTTAACGGTGGCAAGAAAAGGCTGTAAAATTGGGGGCCACCCACTTAACAACTTTCCAACTGTGGCTATAAGTTTAGGACTACCTATATAGAATTTTCTAAAATTCTATAGTCTCAACATAATGGGTTGCCCCTGTCCAGGAAAGCCATTCCCTCCTCTGAAATCTCACAGATATACGCAAAACATCTGTACACTTCTTCTTCTATATCAGACATGTCAAACTTGTGACGTCACATGATGTCACACAACGTATCGGGACGGTTTTGCCATTGCCGGCAATGGGGTGGGCGTGGCTTCCAGATGACGCGTCCGGCCCCCGGGCCGGCAGTTTGACATCCCTGTTCTATATAGTGGAAGGTAGGGCACAATAGTCCCCTTACACTTTTGCACAAAGAAACAACTGCTGCAGGTGGAGTTTTGACCTAGAGAGCACAGGTTTGGGGGAAGAACTGTCCTGTCAACTGACATCATCCAGCTAAGTGGTATAGGTAATCCTCGACTTATGATTGTAATAAGCCTGACCATTATAGTTATGACAACTGTAAAGCAGGTCATCATGTGACCAACTTTGGGAGTTTATTGTAATTATAAGTTGAGGACTACCTGTACAGTGGAGTTAAAAATGAAATTCCTCACTCCTGAAAGATAACATAGCAAAAATAATGCCTGTCCTCAAAGCTTTTGACAAACTATTCCCCCAAAATTCATGAATTCAGGCCTATTCAGATTCTAAGGCAACCTTAGCCCTAAGTTCAGTCCAGATGTGCAGATATCAACTCTCAGAATTCACTTTGCAAGCATGGTCACTCCTGTGAATTCTGAAGTTGTGGTTTGCACATCTGGAGAGCACAACATTTGGGTAAGGGTATCCTGTAAACTGATCAATCTTAAGGATGACATCATGATTACAGACCCTTCTAAGAAATTATTATTAAATTTTTAATTCTGGATTATCTAAATTCATTCCAAAATATTGCATGTCATATGCCAAGAAAAAGCAATGACGTCAACCACTTACCAATTTAAATTCTTAAATCCACTTGAAAAAAAATCTATGCAAGTTCTGCAATGTAATTTATGTCAATACAACATAGTTTTTTCATATGCTTTTTATCCAGATTTCATTTCTTGCTATACAATTAGCTTAATTAAATATCTGAATTTCCAGTATATTATGGCACCACCCCATCCTGGTCTATCATCTTACCCGATGTTCATTGATCAAAAGGTCCCGGGCAGCATTAAAAATCAACGTATGCAAATGCTTGGAATAGAAGACCAAAGTGTAGTCATAATCAAAGCCGTAGATTTCTATGTCTGAAAGACTCATTTCATTGTTGGAAAAGATGGCATCTGGATTCAGCAAATTACTCATGATTGATGGGACTAAGTCTATGGAAGAAAAAGACACACATAAACACTTGTTCAAGAGTAAGCATTCATAAATATATATCATAAAAGGGATGCAGCTACATAAAAGGCACTTAATACTATTCTTTAGCTAACATGAGGCTAATTCTAATCTGTTCAGTAGCTCACTCAGACAATGGTCACTCAGATTTTCCCAAAGGAAGACCAGGATATAAAATATATAACAGGGAAACAAAAAGCAGGGCCATTTTCAGCTAAGCAATAAACTTGCTGCTTGCTATTTACATGGGCAATTTCATGGAATAAGCCAGATGGTGAAATTAACTCAGGATGAAGTTTTTGAACACCAAATCCATCTGTAATAAACAGACTAATCCACAACTGAAAATGAAAGTACATGGAGTCTATCACTGAAATGTGGCTGGATGAAGTGATATTATCCCCTCGCAGAGATCTGTCCTGCTGGGTTTCATGTTTTGTTCAATCCTAGTCCGAAGCCAGGGAAAATGATATGGTAATCATTTACTGGGAAATGCTAGCTGTCCTAAACAATCTTGTTCTGTAAGCCAGAAGTGAGGTCTTAATTGAGATGCTGGACCAAAGGGACAAGCTGAGAGTACAGTTATTTTACTGTCTTCCCAGTTAAATAGTGGCACCCCTCACCATCACCTATGAGATTTCACTGTGGGGTTGGCTGTTTCAACCTCCCCTCTCTTTGTTCAATGGAGCTCAGTGCGCACCATGAGTGTAGTGGGTTTGTCCCATATCATCATTGACCCAGCATGTGGCTGGCTGCACTTCTCATTTGTTCACCTTGGGATAAATGTCCCATGATTTCATTCTTGGGAACGTTCCCCTCAATCCATTTTCATGAACAGATTACTTCCTTATGCTGACAGAGTTAACTGGAGCTTAGAGGCAACAGCTTCTCTTTGAAACACAAAAGACTCTTTTTCTAGATAACCTTTGCCTGTTAAATGCTTATTGAAATGGTTTCCCCTTTTGTATTTTAAAAGTGTGTGTCTATACTTTTGTCTAGGACATCTCAGCAAGTGGTATGACCTAGGTCAGTGGTGGCGAACCTATGGCACACGTGCCAGAGGCGGCACTCAGAGCCCTCTCTGTGGGCATGCGCAACGTTGCCCCAGCAGAGTTCACCAGAGTAGTGAGCATGTGGCGTTTGGAAGCGACAGGGCAGGAAGTGAGTGAGCAAGCGGCATTGGCCCCCCGGGGATGCCCCGGAGATGGCGAGGGACTGGCCCCCGCCGCCCTGGCCCCGGCCACGCTCACCCAGTCTGCCGTGACCATTGCAGCCATGCCCACCCAGTGGGCTACGCCCCCACGCCCCCCCCTGAGGGTACCACAATGCTGATGCAGCCTTGGCACTTTGCGATAAATAAGTGGGTTTTGGGTTGCAGTTTGGGCACTCGGTCTCTAAAAGGTTCGCCATCACTGACCTAGGTGACTTTATCTTAGCTAAGGAGCTAAGCAGGGGTTTGGCCTGGGTAGGACTTGAATGGGAGTCTACCAGGAGATGTACAGTAAGAGCTTTATGCTACACCAAAAAGTTAAAAAAAAGACATCCTAGAAAAATGCAGTGGCAAACTACTTCCATAATATTGCCAATGAAACTATTGTGATAAGTCACCAGGAGTCACATTCAAAAAAGTAGTTAAAATAAAAATTCTCATTCAGGTATAAAGCTAATCTTATTCATAAAATTACTATGAAGATGAAACTGGAAGCCAATTTAGGCTATCCTGAGCTCACTGGAGGAAGTGCAAATATAAGAAATGAATTATTACATTAAATGTAATGATGCTCAGTGGTTAAATTTGAAATTCATAAATCATTTGTTGTATGGATCATAACAGACAACACTGAGACACTTGAGTATTAAATGTAATTTGTTAAAGCTATGTTGACTTCACACATTTAAAGATTCAGACCCATGCACACCACAAATGCCATATGACAAAACAACATGTGTTATTTTGTTGTATGATAAAAGTCAATTTTAACACCAATTGAACACATTGTTTGATATTTATATATAACAGAGATTGAAAAACTGAAGAGATTTCCATCTTGGTCCAATCCAAAGCTGCCTTTAGAAATGTCAAAACAGAATATCAATAGAAGGTATGTAGAAAGAAGAACTAATAGGCAGATGTTGGACAAATGAAGCAGGAAAAATTCCCACTGATTTTACCAATGTGGGATATTCTACCTTTAATTTTTACTGAGCAGTTAAAAAGTTTCTGCAGCTTTTATTTAACATTTCCTTAAATTATATAATAGTTCTATTCCATATTAACTTATATTTAAAATAATCATCTCATCTTTCTTACATTATATATTTATAAGTTATGTTACTACTTAAAGTAGATTGAAAAGCTAAATTAGACTGAGATATAAAGAGTGTATTTTATTAGAAAAAACAAATCTATAATTCTTGGAGAACAATACATGCAACAAAATGCATGGCCAAATTGTTCAACAAAGTTAGTATCAGGAAGTTACATTAAAAAGTTTTACTTTTGCCAACAATTGCAACGGCAACAAAAAAATCATGACAGATTGTCTCTAAGATTTAGACAGTCTGTTCTCTTCTGTTTAACTTTGTCATCTTTGTGGTTATCTTGACACCACATGAAGAACCTTTTGTTCATTGACCAACTTTTCAGTTCTCGTTATTTTGACCAGTATTTTAATGTTTGAACTATTTGATTCTTGTCTTTTGCTGAATTTAATATTACATCTTGTTTTGTATTTTGATTTTTATAATTCCTTATAAGTTTCCCAAAGCATTTAATGCAGCACGAAAAATGTTAAAGAAAACTAAACTACGCCATGATTTGTAGCTCACTTTCTCACTTAAAATATACCAGCACTCATCTTTCTGTCTTCTGTTTACAAAACTTGTAACTATCTTAGTAAGAAAAAATTGCTGCATAAAAATCCTTACCTAATAAGGTAAATGAAAGAATGTATTCTGGAATACTCCTCAAATCCTGAAGCTACGTAACGTAATTTGGCTTTTTAACAAAATGCATTTAGTACCTGAAACAGGCATAATTTAGCACAGCAGCATGATGCATCTGCCCTATTTAAACAAAAGTATGAAAGCATACATGTGTGGGAAGTCAGCCCCCCCAGAGAAGGAAATGTTAAAGAGGCAGAAAAGCATGCCCAGTTTTTCTTAATAGCCCCAAGTCTCCCTCCCCCAAGCAGAAACCAGCTCTGTAGAAATGCAGATGTAAATGATCCAGGAAGGTTGGAGGCCCCCAGCTAGAAGCTTAGGAAGACAAAGACACCTAAAATCTATATACCCCACCCAAACTCTAAGACAGGACATATTAGGATTAACCCACAGATGCCAAAGGGGCACATTCAGACTCAGGTCAAAGTACATGACACAGGAATTACAAAGCCTCAAACAGGAACAGGAAACAACCTCAAGAGCCCCAGAGGGTACAAAAACCCACTCCCTACATGTGCTCTCTCTCTCTCTTCTTCCAGAGCCATTTTTCTGTCTGGCTCTCCTCTTCAATAAACTGTAACCTTCTTTCTAAAGCAGTCGCCATGTTGGACTGAACCATGATGAAGACTTTTCCTTCAACACATGAAATATACTTTCTGCAACTGGAGCACAAAAAGAGAAAACTTAACCTAATATGCAGCAGCTGATTTGAAAAGCACTGTGAAAAATGTCAAACACCTTAACTCATATATTGTATTATATAAACTTATTTTAAGAGTACATTTAAAATGAAAATAATAATTAAAAATTCAGTATTGTAAATTGATCTAGAATGAAAAAGCTCTGTGGTCCAGCTTTCAATATGTAGTATGAAGCAACTTATCTTGAGAAACAAGTATATTATATTTGTACACTACACTAAACTATGGCTTGTTTTAGCACTTCTTTGTTGAATTAGCTACTACTATTCTTACTATCTGTTGGGGAAGGTTACATGAGTCTGGTTTGTAGTTCACTTTATTGGAATTCACATATTATGCTAAACCATGGATTGTTTACTCATGATTTGTGAATAAATCAAATTGTCTGATTCACACTACACACTAGTTCACAGGCCATACAGTATGACAGAACAGAAAGAGAACATTATGGTTTCATACAATGTGTGAACCCCAGATTTATCTTGGGAGTAAAATCACCCAGGAACATATTGCTAGTCCCTATAAATTTATCTAATTAGGAGGTTCTCATAACAGTGATCCATGCAACTATCACCATATGATTGGGCTATAGCAGGGGTAGGCAACCTCAGCTCTTTTATGACTCATGGACTTCAACTCCCAGAATTCCTGAGTCAGCTATGCTGACTCGGGAATTCTGAGAGTTGAAGTCCATGAGTCATAAAAGAGCCGAGGTTGCCTACCCCTGGGCTATAGCAATGGGCTGCCTTTGAAACCATGAATGAGTCACCATAATTAGATAGTAGCTATGCTCAGACCCCTACAAATGGTTGTGTATAGATTTCCAAATCCAATTAAAACTCTAACCAATAGAGACTTATACTGAGTGCCCTCAGAACTCTGCCTGTAACTGACTTGACCTACGTCTACTCCAACAAAATCCAGGAACACTTGTCCATTAGGGGGCAGGACCCCATAATCTTTTTCTCTTGTGGTCCCCTATACTGTACTGCTGAACCTCCTTTGTGAAGTTAGAGAAGGGTAATCTTCTTCCAGAAGCTAGTAAAAAGAGCCTTTCCAGACAGCATTTGAAGACCAATGAGATCCATATTCCTTTAATGCTTTATTATTTCATTGTTGGCTTGGTTTTAACACTCACATCCTGTTATAAATTACTGGGTTCCAATGCAGAATACTATATAATATATAAATGACAGAAATAAGTAAACCAATCCTCTTGAAATCTTACACGTTTATAGGCATTATCACGTATTGTAGAGCCCACTGTTTAAATTGTTATGTATTTTCTTTTGTCAAGACTTCTACTTTCAGAAAGAGATTATCTGTATCTTATAAACAGATTCAAAGATACTTATTGAATCATGCAGCTAAATAAAACTGGTTTTGTTTTTGTAAATCAGCACTATACAGCTTATGCTTTTTAACACAAATAAAATGTTAATATAAAATTAATAAAGAACATTATTAAAAAGCTATCACACTCGAACTAGGCATATCATAATTTCCTTGTCACATTTTGTATAAATCCTGGAAGAATTATCAGTATCACAAATTAAAATGTATGCACAAATATTCATTCTCCGTTTGAATCTTTTCTAATAACAGCTTTGCTGCCAAGGTAATTCACTGTGATGGAAAGCCCTTGTCTCCATCTTCTAGCATGCTCATGGTAGCAAAATAATTTCCCAGGTCTGAATCAAAATACCTTCATGCCATCCTGAATCATTCATTCATTCATTATCTGACTTTTGTTTTTACAAATAACTCAAGATGACAAAATATCCAACACACTTTCCTCCTATTTTCCCTACAACAATTCTGTGAGGTGGGTTAGGCTAAGAGAGATTGACTGGCCCAAATTCACCCAGCTAGCTTTCATGGCTAAGGTGGGACTTGAATTCAGGGTCTCTTGCTTTCTAGCTTGATGCCTTAACCACTAGACCAAAATTGGTTCCATGTACAAACCTTCTCCATATCCTACTGATCAGCACAGTCATTTCTTTTGCTGTTGAAGACATAAACATTTCAAAGGAACCCCCAAAGCAAACTGGTTCACAATCATCTGTTTGGAAGATTAGTATACCTTATGTTTCCTCTATTTTCAAATGGTCTATCACTTCCAACAATGCCTTTACTATGTTCCAATGTTATTTTAAAAAAAACAATATCCAAGAAGCATAGTTCTCTTAGAAGGAGGGGAAAGAAGAGAAAAAGATAACATACCAGGAATGGACTTTTCAGATTTATTTGATTGTATTAGATAAAATTATTGTTAATGTTTTGAAAGAATTGCTGGTAAGCTCCAGAGTTTTGTTAAAATTCACCAATAGAGGTAAGCTGAGCTAGAATTTTAAGGAGTGGATTAAATATGACCTTCTGGATGTTATTAAAGTGCAACTGTCACCAACACTAGCTAGCAAGTCCAGCAACATCTGTTGCATTAAGTAATAATTTGCATCTCAATCCTCAAGTTATTTGAATCCTCTCTTAATCTTCTTCCACTTCTAAATAGGATAGATTTGACAGGTCCATCTCCAAAGACCAGAAAGGTATTTCATGTTACATCCAACTAATATGTTAGTCATCAGAGTAGAAGCTGTCAGAAAAGAGCTATACTAGGGCTGTATTTCCAGGAAGGTCACTATCACAATGCACTGCATTTACTGTAATGATTCATTGCAACCAAGCCCATGTCTGAGATGCTGAAGATATAATCTATATAAAAATGTAAATGTTCATTTGTTCAAAATCTTAAATCTCCTAAACCTCTTCACCGATTGCTTTGAAATTTTGACACAACGTTGCATTCGAATACACACATGTTTTTATATACCTATATTATATAGATGTCACACCTGTGACAGGTAAAATGCTTTTTTTGAAAAACAGCACCATCTGTTGGCTGAGTAAACGAGAGCCACAGCAACACGTGGCCGGGTATAGCTAGTACTTTATAAAAATATATCAAATTACTCATTTTACTTCTTCAAAAACTTTATTTTAACCTCTTGATTCAGAGGGTGGAGTTATACAGAGCAATATATCTCCTGATTAGGAGAACATACAAGAGGCTTCAGCCTCTTTTCCTCAGATTTCATACGTGCACATGGAATGTACTAGCAATAGCAAAACATGGGAAGATTGTAAGTGACAGACATCAGCGGAACACCTTGCAGAATTATGTGAAACTGGCAACTGCACAAAATGGGATACTGTACATTTCATCCAAAATAAAGTCTTCAGAAATAAAGCAATATAAATGTTACAACTAACAGATTCTCTATTTTTCGAAACAGGTATCTTAATTCTAGCAGAGATGATTTGTTAGAAATGTGTGGTAATGTGAATACAACTGTGTAAGTAGTGAAAGTCGGATGTTTGGAAAGATAAGGTTAGTGGGTTTGGAAGTATTTTGGGTACAATTATGTACGAATAACTAACATTATCAAGAGGGTCTTTGACTTTTGACACCTAACGTAACAGACGGTCAGGGCTAACCACACGTAACGGTTTTATCGAATTACTTCGTTTGGTCTGGACTCTACTAAGTTATTAGTTTAATAGTCTTCTGTTTTATAAATCCTCACCTGATAGCAGAGTTACTAATTTAAACTGAATTTCATATAAAGGGAGATACTACTGGCCTCTTACATTTCTGTGATGAGCTATAAGAATTGCATAGGTCTAGAATCAGAATGATATGAAATGAAATCCACTGTTAATTACATGATTAATTGGATAAACTATTCACTTAAACCAACATTCCTCACAGGGCTGTTGCTTTTCAGATAAAATAAGAGGCGGCCCTTCCAGAGGACAGGCAGGAGATACAATAATAATAATAAATAAAATTTGCTGATTGGAATAGTCACCACTCTAATAACACCTGTATAATTTATTTCATTTTTGGTGCATGCTTAGAAAATCAATGCATGAAACTACCAACAACTTGGAAACTTGAACCATGATGTTTTATTTGAAAATTTCTGTATAGATTAGAATTCTAGGCAATACAGAACAAAAACAGGAAAAAAAAACCCAGAGCGTAAGATACAACCTTAATAATAGCCACCAAACAATCATATTAGGGGCCAAAATTTATTGGAATAAGCGATTTTCCTCTTTTCTAAATAAAAAGAACTTTCCCCTGGGGAAAAGTATGCCAGAATGTAAGGGGCATTACCAACCACGGCCCATTGATCTCTTGGGTGGGTAGAATGGATGTAATAATTCTCAACAGACACTCCTTTGATAATCTATAAGAGATGGGCAGAATAAGCTTGGGAGAGTGATTCCGGGCATGTCCCAACCACACACTTTATAGGGTTTTACAAGTAAAACCCTATAACAGCATTTCCCAACCTTGGGAACTTTAAGACTTGTGGACTTCAACTCCCTGGCTGGGGAATTCTGGGATTTGAAGTCCACAAGTCTTAAAGTTCCCAAGGTTGGGAAACACTGCCCTATAAGGTAGCACTTTGAATGGAGCTCAGACTCTTACTGCTATCAACTGCAGCAACCTAAGCATAGAGGGAATTCTGCAATGGCAGTAACATTTCCTGACAATTTCCTTACATTTTAAAAAGAGAAAGGGCCCATATAAAAATCTTACCCAGATCTCTCTTCTTAAAAAAGTATTCCCTATGGATTACCTCCTTTTTATTATTTTTTATTCCCAGTACTTCTTATTCAAAATGTCTCTGATTTAATTACTCTCTTCCTGGTGGCAGAGCTTTGTTTGGTTCTCTGGTCATTTGCTTCCAGTCCTAAGGTTCCTAATAATCCTTACTTGTTTATGAGGCAGAAGCAAATTAAAACTATTACAACTGGAGAGATTCCAATTGGATATTCCCATTTTATTTGAAAATAAACATTGAAACAACTACTGTAATTTATGTTGCAGCTTAGAATTAAGTAAACAGGGTTTTTACCATATTTTTCTCCCAGATTTCTTGAAGTAATAATACCCACAGGCCGGGGGGGGGGG